>NC_091371.1:11027484-11327484 GCF_038502225.1 Cherax quadricarinatus | reverse complement strand
TGGAGAGAAGCTTAATAAATTACCTCCTAGCACATCCCTGCTACCCTCTCTTCACTACCCCCACCCTGTTACATCTCCAGCACCTCCCAGCACACTCCTGCTACCCTCAATTCACTACCCCCTCCCTGTTACATCTCCAGCACCCTCTCCTTCACACCCCTGCTACCCTTCCTTCACTACCCCCTCCCTGTCACATCTCCAGCACTCTCTCCTTCACACCCTGCTACCTTTCCTTCACTACCCCCTCCCTGTCACATCTCCAGCACTCTCTCCTTCACACCCCTGCTACCCTTCCTTCACTACCCCCTCCCTGTCACATCTCCAGCACTCTCTCCTTCACACCCCTGCTACCCTTCCTTCACTACCCCCTCCCTGTTACATCTCCAGCACCCTCTCCTTCACACCCCTGCTACCCTTCCTTCACTACCCCCTCCCTGTCACATCTCCAGCACTCTCTCCTTCACACCTCTGCTACCCTTCCTTCACTACCCCCTCCCTGTTACATCTCCAGCACCCTCTCCTTCACACCCCTGCTACCCTTCCTTCACTACCTCCTCCCTGTCACATCTCCAGCACTCTCTCCTTCACACCCCTGCTACCCTTCCTTCACTACCCCCTCCCTGTCACATCTCCAGCACTCTCTCCTTCACACCCCTGCTACCCTTCCTTCACTACCCCCTCCCTGTCACATCTCCAGCACTCTCTCCTTCACACCCCTGCTACCCTTCCTTCACTACCCCCTCCCTGTCACATCTCCAGCACTCTCTCCTTCACACCCCTGCTACCCTTCCTTCACTACCCCCTCCCTCTCACATCTCCAGCACTCTCTCCTTCACACCCCTGCTACCCTTCCTTCACTACCCCCTCCCTCTCACATCTCCAGCACTCTCTCCTTCACACCCCTGCTACCCTTCCTTCACTACCCCCTCCCTGTCACATCTCCAGCACTCTCTCCTTCACACCCCTGCTACCCTTCCTTCACTACCCCCTCCCTGTCACATCTCCAGCACTCTCTCCTTCACACCCCTGCTACCCTTCCTTCACTACCCCCTCCCTGTCACATCACCAGCACTCTCTCCTTCACACCCCTGCTACCCTTCCTTCACTACCCCCTCCCTGTCACATCTCCAGCACCCTCTCCTTCACACCCCTGCTACCCTTCCTTCACTACCCCCTCCCTGTCACATCACCAGCACCCTCTCCTTCACACCTCTGCTACCCTTCCTTCACTACCCCCTCCCTGTCACATCTCCAGCACCCTCTCCTTCACACCTCTGCTACCCTTCCTTCACTACCCCCTCCCTGTCACATCTCCAGCACTCTCTCCTTCACACCCCTGCTACCCTTCCTTCACTACCCCCTCCCTGTCACATCTCCAGCACCCTCTCCTTCACACCCCTGCTACCCTTCCTTCACTACCCCCTCCCTGTCACATCTCCAGCACCCTCTCCTTCACACCTCTGCTACCCTTCCTTCACTACCCCCTCCCTGTCACATCTCCAGCACCCTCTCCTTCACACCTCTGCTACCCTTCCTTCACTACCCCCTCCCTGTCACATCTCCAGCACTCTCTCCTTCACACCCCTGCTACCCTTCCTTCACTACCCCCTCCCTGTCACATCACCAGCACCCTCTCCTTCACACCTCTGCTACCCTTCCTTCACTACCCCCTCCCTGTCACATCTCCAGCACCCTCTCCTTCACACCTCTGCTACCCTTCCTTCACTAACCCCTCCCTGTCACATCTCCAGCACTCTCTCCTTCACACCCCTGCTACCCTTCCTTCACTACCCCCTCCCTGTCACATCTCCAGCACCCTCTCCTTCACACCCCTGCTACCCTTCCTTCACTACCCCCTCCCTGTCACATCTCCAGCACTCTCTCCTTCACACCCCTGCTACCCTTCCTTCACTACCCCCTCCCTGTCACATCTCCAGCACCCTCTCCTTCACACCCCTGCTACCCTTCCTTCACTACCCCCTCCCTGTCACATCTCCAGCACTCTCTCCTTCACACCCCTGCTACCCTTCCTTCACTACCCCCTCCCTGTCACATCACCAGCACCCTCTCCTTCACACCTCTGCTACCCTTCCTTCACTACCCCCTCCCTGTCACATCTCCAGCACCCTCTCCTTCACACCTCTGCTACCCTTCCTTCACTACCCCCTCCCTGTCACATCTCCAGCACTCTCTCCTTCACACCCCTGCTACCCTTCCTTCACTACCCCCTCCCTGTCACATCTCCAGCACCCTCTCCTTCACACCCCTGCTACCCTTCCTTCACTACCCCCTCCCTGTCACATCTCCAGCACTCTCTCCTTCACACCCCTGCTACCCTTCCTTCACTACCCCCTCCCTGTCACATCACCAGCACCCTCTCCTTCACACCTCTGCTACCCTTCCTTCACTACCCCCTCCCTGTCACATCTCCAGCACCCTCTCCTTCACACCTCTGCTACCCTTCCTTCACTACCCCCTCCCTGTCACATCTCCAGCACTCTCTCCTTCACACCCCTGCTACCCTTCCTTCACTACCCCCTCCCTGTCACATCTCCAGCACTCTCTCCTTCACACCCCTGCTACCCTTCCTTCACTACCCCCTCCCTGTCACATCACCAGCACCCTCTCCTTCACACCTCTGCTACCCTTCCTTCACTACCCCCTCCCTGTCACATCTCCAGCACCCTCTCCTTCACACCTCTGCTACCCTTCCTTCACTACCCCCTCCCTGTCACATCTCCAGCACTCTCTCCTTCACACCCCTGCTACCCTTCCTTCACTACCCCCTCCCTGTCACATCTCCAGCACTCTCTCCTTCACACCCCTGCTACCCTTCCTTCACTACCCCCTCCCTGTCACATCACCAGCACCCTCTCCTTCACACCTCTGCTACCCTTCCTTCACTACCCCCTCCCTGTCACATCTCCAGCACCCTCTCCTTCACACCTCTGCTACCCTTCCTTCACTACCCCCTCCCTGTCACATCTCCAGCACTCTCTCCTTCACACCCCTGCTACCCTTCCTTCACTACCCCCTCCCTGTCACATCTCCAGCACTCTCTCCTTCACACCCCTGCTACCCTTCCTTCACTACCCCCTCCCTGTCACATCACCAGCACCCTCTCCTTCACACCTCTGCTACCCTTCCTTCACTACCCCCTCCCTGTCACATCTCCAGCACCCTCTCCTTCACACCTCTGCTACCCTTCCTTCACTACCCCCTCCCTGTCACATCTCCAGCACTCTCTCCTTCACACCCCTGCTACCCTTCCTTCACTACCCCCTCCCTGTCACATCTCCAGCACTCTCTCCTTCACACCCCTGCTACCCTTCCTTCACTACCCCCTCCCTGTCACATCACCAGCACCCTCTCCTTCACACCTCTGCTACCCTTCCTTCACTACCCCCTCCCTGTCACATCTCCAGCACCCTCTCCTTCACACCTCTGCTATCCTTCCTTCACTACCCCCTCCCTGTCACATCTTCCAGCACTCTCTCCTTCACACCCCTGCTACCCTTCCTTCACTACCCCCTCCCTGTAACATCTCCAGCACCCTCTCCTTCACACCACTGCTACCCTTCCTTCACTACCCCCTCCCTGTCACATCTCCAGCACTCTCTCCTTCACACCTCTGCTACCCTTCCTTCACTACCCCCTCCCTGTCACATCTCCAGCACCCTCTCCTTCACACCCCTGCTACCCTTCCTTCACTACCCCCTCCCTGTCACATCACCAGCACTCTCTCCTTCACACCCCTGCTACCCTTCCTTCACTACCCCCTCCCTGTCACATCACCAGCACTCTCTCCTTCACACCTCTGCTACCCTTCCTTCACTACCCCCTCCCTGTCACATCTCCAGCACTCTCTCCTTCACACCTCTGCTACCCTTCCTTCACTACCCCCTCCCTGTCACATCTCCAGCACTCTCTCCTTCACACCCCTGCTACCCTTCCTTCACTACCCCCTCCCTGTCACATCACCAGCACTCTCTCCTTCACACCGCTGTCACCCAGGGTTGAGCTTGGTCTAGGCTGTCGTCACAAACTGTACGAGCTGTAAGTACTGTACCTTGAAGTTACTCTCAGTGTTTAGTTTCCTCCATCAGTATACCAGCCCAGTTTCCTCTAACACTGTAATTTAAAATGTATTAGTTAACCTACAAATAGAGTAATTATGTATTTTAATACTGTATTGTTATAGTCTATTAATAATATTACTATAAATTTATTAGTCTAAGTTTACAATCAACTTTCCATTTAAATCTTGATTCATAAAATTCCTCCCTTAATATAATTTTACCACCTCTATGGTTTCAGATTTATTGGTGTATTTTGTTTTATTGCTGTATTTTGTGTGTTATCTGTATTGGTGTCTTAATCCTGCCTGTGTGGTGGAAGTGTGGGTTGACTAACAGAAAATACTATACATAGTGAAAATAAACAGGGGTGGACTTCTGTACCTCGTAACAGTGTGTGGGTAGTTAGCAACTAATTGCTAATAAATTAGGGTTAAATAATTAAGCCAGAACTGAAGTTCTGGGGATCCACTACTTGCGGTCTGACAATCGTAGAACAATCACTTACGGTCTGAAAAAAAAAAGTTCTCTCTCCTTCCTGACTGTCCATCCATAACATGATAATCACCACACTTATGATCTCAACGTCAAGACGGACGGGTACACCTGCACATAATTCAAGAGAGGTTTTGATACACTGTGAAAACATCCAGCAGATAAGACCAGGGAGGAAGAAGGTATATTTAATGGCACTTTTCACAGGTATCCCTCGTGGGAGGTATCCACTGAGATATTCCTCACACTGTTCAACCAGGCTGTTGCTGATGGCGGCCCACCAGCTCCTTCAGTAGCATTTACAAAACTGGCTTATGCAATTATCTTAAGTACTTTAATGAAGAATCATACAGAACACCATACACAATTTCAGGGCCATCTCTGACTATGCTGCACCAGCAAAGATGCCCAAAATACCCGAAAGGCTCACGACAAGACTGGTACTAAATCGAGGCGGATGGAATACTAGGAGACCGGGAAACCTTTAACTACCAAGTCATTTTGAGAGAGAGAGAGAGAGAGAGAGAGAGAGAGATTCTGTATTAATGTGTACATCTCTATCCACTTAATATAACATTTAGGAGACATAAATCCGAGGATGTGGAAGCTAGATAACGTCTCCATAAGCCAGACACTCTTCCTAATTTATTTATCCCCGCCCTCCAAACTTTTCAGAATACTTAATGAAAGCTAATGTTTTTCTTGCCTAGCTGGCGCTGCCTGAGAACTGTGCCTCGTGAGATATGAGTAATTTTAAAAGTTTTGTGCTGGTAATTTGTTGCTGTAAGATTATGCGGTTGGAAAGGGATGGGAGGGGGGTGAGATGTGGAGTTAATTGTGGAGACTATTGTGAGGTTAATTAAGGCCAATGAGTGCCTTATAGGTGAGTCTAAGGTGAGGTATGGGGAGTATGAGGCAAGTATGGTGGGTGTTAGGTGAGGTATTGTGGGTGTGAGACACGTATGGTGGATGTGAAGTGAGGTACGGTGGGTGTGAGACATGTATGGTGGGTGTGAGGTGAGGTATGGTGGATGTGAAGCAGGTATGGAGGTGAGGTATGGTGGGTGTGAAGCAGGTTTGGAGATGTGATAAGGTATGGCAGATGTGAGACACGTATGGTAGGTGTGAGGTATGGTGGGTGTGAAGCAGGTTTGGAGATGTGAGATAAGGTATGGCAGATGTGAGACACGTATGGTAGGTGTGAGGTATGGTGGGTGTGAAGCAAGTATGGGGGAGTGAGGTGAGGTATGGTAGGTGTGAAGCAGGTGAGGAGGGTGTGAGGTGAGGTATGGTGGGTGTAATGGTAATATATAAATACTGCTGTTTCTCTTGTTCAAGTCTTGGTGTAGTGTTGTAAGGTAACGTGTAAGCTGAGGCTCTAAGTAGTTAGTTAATTCAGGAGTGCTAGTCAGGTATCATCCGGGTCATGGCTCTTACATTCTCCTCCCTTGTAAGGACCTGTTGAGTTGATTGTATCCTTCTCTTTGTTTGCAGGGACTGTCAGAAGAGTTTTCTTCACCTTTACAGGTGTACAGGCACCCAGTAGAACAACTTGTAATCTCGTAGAAACTACTACTACTGGTGTGTGTGTATACATTAGTTCCTGTCAATTTGTGCTCATAGTTCAGGTCACGCCTACACCTCTAATTATACCTCATCTACTTACACATGTTCCTATACTGCTGTATATAATATACACACATCTGCTGAAGAGGATCGCAGAAGGGGGTCAAAATATACAGACCAATCAACCTCTTGTGTTTCTGCTTTATTACTGGGCACTGACAAGAGTTCATTACACTTTATTTATTCATATACATGTGAAAACAGTCGCAAACAGGCGATCTTAACAATGCAGAATAAGCCACATGGGGTGGAAATCTTTAGCTAAAGATTTCCATCCCCATGTGGCTTGTTCTTCACATACATGTGTTTAAAATTACTTTAAATACAAGTGTGGTGAATAAAAGAGCGTGTGAGGAGGGATGTGGGGAGGGATGTGGGGAGGGGGTTGAGGGTGCGTTGAGATGGCCGGGGCCAGACAAGCAGCGCACAGCTTCAAAATTCACTCCACGTCGCACACAACGTTGTATTGAGTCTCGGTCTTTACATAAACATGAACGATGACACCACTTGTTAAGAATGTATCAGTATATATTGACCGCAGAGAGACATTTATTGATCATGATTTAAACCGGACGCCAGCTGTGCTTCTTCGAGTTTAAAAACTGACAATTTTCTTTTAAATAAATTAGGAGATGCTTGTCCACAAAACAGGCAAGAAATACTGGGTATGTTTTTTACCCCACCGCTGCGAGTGATGGTTTTACAGGGAATATCAACAAAGTTAAGATATCCCACAGCTCAGTTGGTACCGCACTCACACACTGAGGTCCGTGGTTCGATCCCAGGTACAGGTGGAAACACTTAAGGCATGTTTCCTGAAGACACCTGCTGTCCCTGTTCACCTATCAGTAAAATAAGTCCCATCTGGTGTTAGCCGACTGGTGTGGGTCGCATCCTGGGGACAAAATTAACGTAATCTGTCCGAAATACTCTGCATACCTGGAGGTTACCTGGAGGTTATTCCGGGGATCAACGCCCCCGCGGCCCGGTCCATGACCAGGCCTTATAATAAGGAGATTTCTATATAGTATGTCACTGATGTCAGCTAGGTCTGTATACCTTGTATATGTACTTTTAGAAATACAGATAATTATTATTATTATTATTATTATTATTATTATTATTATTATTATTATTAGCAAAGATGGTGTGCCTTGTCTAGCAGGGAGTGTCATTATAGCGGTCTTGAACATGTCGTTTTCCCACTGACCACCTGTCACCGTGGTGGTCCTTCTGACCACCCACCACTCTCATACTCTTGCATGTAACCACCCACCCTGGCTCCCGTCCTTGTAACCACCCACCCTGGCTCCCGTCCTTGTAACCACCCACCCTGGCTCCCGTCCTTGTAACCACCCACCCTGGCTCCCGTCCTTATAACCACCCACCCTGACTCCCGTCCTTGTAACAACCAACCCTGGCTCCCGTCCTTGTAACCACAAACCCTGGCTCCCGTCCTTGTAACAACCAACCCTGGCTCCCGTCCTTGTAACCACAAACCCTGGCTCCCGTCCTTGTAACAACCCACCCTGGCTCCCGTCCTTGTAACAACCAACCCTGGCTCCCGTCCTTGTAACCACAAACCCTGGCTCCCGTCCTTGTAACAACCCACCCTGGCTCCCGTCCTTGTAACCACAAACCCTGGCTCCCGTCCTTGTAACCACCCACCCTGGCTCCCGTCCTTGTAACAACCAACCCTGGCTCCCGTCCTTGTAACCACCCACCCTGACTCCCGTCCTTGTAACAACCAACCCTGGCTCCCGTCCTTGTAACCACAAACCCTGGCTCCCGTCCTTGTAACCACCCACCCTGGCTCCCGTCCTTGTAACCACCCACCCTGGCTCCCGTCCTTGTAACCACAAACCCTGGCTCCCGTCCTTGTAACAACCAACCCTGGCTCCCGTCCTTGTAACCACAAACCCTGGCTCCCGTCCTTGTAACCACCCACCCTGGCTCCCGTCCTTGTAACCACCCACCCTGGCTCCCGTCCTTGTAACCACCCACCCTGGCTCCCGTCCTTGTAACAACCCACCCTGGCTCCCGTCCTTGTAACCACCCACCCTGGCTCCTGTCCTTGTAACCACCCACCCTGGCTCCCGTCCTTGTAACCACCCACCCTGGCTCCCGTCCTTGTAACCACCCACCCTGGCTCCCGTCCTTGTAATCACCCACCCTGGGTCCCGTCCTTGTAACCACCCACCCAGGCTCCCGTCCTTGTAACCACCCACCCTGGCTCCCGTCCTTGTAACCACCCACCATGGCTCCCGTCCTTGTAACCACCCACCCTGGCTCCCGTCCTTGTAACCACCCACCCTGGCTCCCGTCCTTGTAACCACCCACCCTGGCTCCCGTCCTTGTAACCACCCACCCTGGCTCCCGTCCTTGTAACCACCCACCCTGGCTCCCGTCCTTGTAACAACCCACCCTGGCTCCCGTCCTTGTAACCACCCACCCTGGCTCCTGTCCTTGTAACCACCCACCCTGGCTCCCGTCCTTGTAGCCACTCACCCTGGCTCCCGTCCTTGTAACCACCCACCCTGACTCCCGTCCTTGTAACCACCCACCCTGGCTCCCGTCCTTGTAACCACCCACCCTGGCTCCCGTCCTTGTAACCACCCACCCTGGCTCCCATTCTTGTAACCACCCACCCTGGCTCCCGTCCTTGTAGCCACTCACCCTGGCTCCCGTCCTTGTAACCACCCACCCTGACTCCCGTCCTTGTAACCACCCACCCTGGCTCCCGTCCTTGTAACCACCCACCCTGGCTCCCGTCCTTGTAACCACCCACCCTGGCTCCCGTCCTTGTAACCACCCACCCTGGCTCCCGTCCTTGTAACCACCCACCCTGGCTCCCGTCCTTGTAACCACCCACCCTGGCTCCCGTCCTTGTAACCACCCACCCTGGCTCCCGTCCTTGTAACCACCCACCCTGGCTCCCGTCCTTGTAACCACCCACCCTGGCTCCCGTCCTTGTAACCACCCACCCTGGCTCCCGTCCTGGTAACCACCCACCCTGGTTCCCGTCCTTGTAACCACCCACCCTGGCTCCCATCCTCGTAACCACCCACCCTGGCTCCCGTCCTTGTAACAACCCACCCTGGCTCCCGTCCTTGTAACCAGCCACCCTGGCTCCCGTCCTTGTAACCACCCACCCTGGCTCCCGTCCTTATAACCATCCACCATGGCTCCCGTCCTTGTAACCACCCACCCTGGCTCCCGTCCTTGTAACCACCCACCCTGGCTCCCATCCTTGTAACCACCCACCCTGGCTCCCGTCCTTGTAACCACCCACCCTGGCTCCCGTCCTTATAACCACCCACCATGGCTCCCGTCCTTGTAACCACCCACCCTGGCTCCCGTCCTTGTAACCACCCACCCTGGCTCCCGTCCTTGTAACCACCCACCCTGGCTCCCGTCCTTTTAACCACCCACCCTGGCTCCCATTCTTGTAACCACCCACCCTGGCTCCCGTCCTTGTAACCACCCACCCTCACTCCCGTCCTTGTAACCACCCACCCTCACTCCCGTCCTTGTAACCACCCACCCTGGCTCCCGTCCTTATAACCACCCACCCTGGCTCCCGTCCTTGTAACCACCCACCCTGGCTCCCCAATTAAAAGTAGGGGCGCCATTGGTACACTAAGGGAAAACACCATAAGTGTCCGGGACCCAAGACTGTTCAACAGCCTCCCATCAAGCATTAGGGGAATTGCCAATAAACCCCTGGCTGCCTTCAAGAGAGAGCTGGACAGATACCTAAAGTCAGTGCCGGATCAGCCGGGCTGTGACTCATACGTTGGACTGCGTGCTGCCAGCAGTAACAGCCTGGTTGATCAGGCCCTGATCCACCGGGAGGCCTGGTCATGGACCGGGCCGCGGGGGCGTTGATCCCCTGAATAACCTCCAGGCAACCCACCCTGGCCCCCGTTCTTGTAACCATGATCAACTCTCCTTCCCAGTCCCCACCTTCCTTGCTCCTCTCTCTTTAGACATCATCTGTATCTCCCCTCCCCTCCCCCACATATATCCACTCAACCTCTCCTCCCCCACACATCTCCACTCAACCTCCCCTCCCCCACACATCTCCACTCAACCTCCCCTCCCCCACACATCTCCACTCAACCTCCCCTCCCCCACACATCTCCACTCAACCTCCCCTCCCCCACACATCTGCACTCAACCTCCCCTCCCCCACACATCTCCACTCAACCTCCCCTCCCCCACACATCTCCACTCAACCTCCCCTCCCCCCACACATCTCCACTCAACCTCCCCTCCCCCACACATCTCCACTCAACCTCCCCTCCCCCACACATCTCCACTCAACCTTCCCTCGCATCATGCTTCCTTGAACCTTCCTCTCAGACACTGATGTGTCTCACTATCCAGCATCAAACATCTCATTCTCGCTGGAGGTCACCACTAAGTTCTGCTATTCCTCACATCTCTCAGGGCTTCCAGTGTTACTACATGTTGTTCCACACGTGCATGCCGTCTACCCCCAACGTTCACCTCCCGTTGATTATGTGTACAAACATAATGTTACTCTTGTCCTCCTAGTTATACACCTAAAATACGGCACTGCAAGCACAGAGCTGACACTTGATGGTAGATGGCCCGGTGGCCTGGTGGCTAAAGCTCCCGCTTCACATCTCAGTAGTAGTAACCAGTTACCAGTCTCAGTAGTAACCAGTTACCAGTAACCAGTGTCCGTTGACTCAACGACCAACCGTCTCTGCCTGAGTCACGGTCTATTGCGCTGAACTGACACTATTTCAAAAGACCCCTCACTGGGTACTGGGCAGCCGGCTAGTCAGTATTACGGGTGTGACCAAGGAGGCAAGGTAACGGCTGCGGGCTCTCTCCACATATCGCAATTATACGTAATAACAGCCTACGTGAGTATTTCTTACCTAATCCACGTGTAGAACTCCCACATGATAAATGGTGTACAGCGGTGTGGAGCGTGGATTTACGTTTTTAAGGGTAATTCAAGGCGTTAGAAGGCTGTGTGAGTAGCGGCAGGGTCAAAGGTGAATCGTCACCCACCAGCCACTACCCTCAAGCGCCACCTCGAGCCAGCCGCCTACTCCCCTCACTCACAACCTACTGCCTGCAAGCCTGTTGCAGCCGTCTCAAGCTTCCTGGCTTAGTTCGTGTGCTAATTGCTTCAATCTCCGAGGGGTTGACCCGGATTTTGCAATTAAGCCAGTCAGTAAGCCAGACTGTGGAAGTGAACGCCAGTCAGCCTATCATCCAGCCTGTCTCCTGTCATCCAACTGCTCCTCCGTGCTTTGTGCATCGTTACACGTCTTCCAGTCAGCCATTCTCGTGGGGTAAGCCAGTCAGCCAACCCAGCTTCTAACCCAGCTGAGAGAGAGAAGTAAGCCACGCAGTAAGAAGTAAGCCAAGTTCCTCTGAAGTATTGTCTATATCGCTTTGTGCTCCCTGTTGGATGCTAAGAGTGGTTTTCACCATTCCTGTGGCATAGAGTGGCTTAAGCCACCTTCGTGGGTAGAGAGTGGAGTCCGCGCCAGTGAGCGCCAGCAGAGTCACACCCACCACCCCCCCTCTACTCACACCGCCCCACCACCACCACTCTCTCCCACCACCAGACACCTCATCTACCTGTGGTTGTTTGCACCCTTGTACCGGGTCCTAGTACTGTTTTGGCTCACATAATTGGTCAAGAGATTGTAGCTGGTGCCAACGATAAAGCCAGTTATGTGAGTTCGCCTAGAAAGCACATTTCTTCACGACAACAGTGTGAGTGGAGGAGGAAACACCACCCGCCCAAAGGATAAAACCTTCTCCTCATCACTCGTCATCCCGTCTACTACTCCAGACTCCAGTGATAATTTTCTTGAGACATTTTTCTTGCATTTAAAGACATTTGCGTGTGTGAGACATTTATAGTAAATTGCTTGTGTACTCTAAACCTTGTGTTTTCAGTTTTTCGTTAACTCATTATTTTTACAATATTTTCAGTGTTTTCACTCATCTTATATTTTTATTCTGTGTTTTTCTTTATGCTACTCGTCTGTAGTAAGTATTATTGTGTAGTGTACCAGTCAGTCACTCTGTGTGAAGTGATTCATTTTTTTATTGTATTCTTTCAGCGTTGTATTCTCCAGTAATTGTCATTGTATTTCATGCAGTAATATTCACCCCAGTATACTAAATTATCCATTTATTTCTATGTGTGTCTTTTTTTTTCGTATGCCAGCAGTGTCTCATTCCTCTAATTTTTTCGCAGACTATGTACCATTATTTTTGCCAGCAAATTTTTGTCGTATCAGTCACAGCAAGATTTTGTTGTATCAGTCACAGCAGGATTTTGTTGTAAGAATATATTTTAATGAAGTGTGCCTGCCACTGTAAGTGTTAACCTACCTGTTTTGTTCCTTTGTTTTATTTTATTCATATTTTTTATAATTCTTGAACAAATTCACTCTTGATGCAATTTCAATTACTTTTAACGTAAAGTGTTTTCTTTACTCTGCTTGAGTAAATTGTTTTGTCTAATTTACAATTAAGAGTTAAAGTGTTCAATCAGTTTATTTTTTTTTGATCTTCATATTTTAATTTTATCATGTAACCTGAGTTTTCCCAGTGACACTATTACTGCAGTGATTATTTTTACACTTTATTTGTTGCACTTGTTCTGCAGTGAATTATTTTCTTTTATTGATATTTTTATGAATTATTTTTTAATTTTGTCTATGCATTCTTAGAAAATACTTAAATTTCCCAGTTAACAATTTAGTAATTTTATTTTATACTTTTTACATTGATTTAAAATTTAAATAATTAATTTCTTTATTAGCAAGAGTAAAGACAGCTCATTTTGAATTTAATTCAGTCTCCAGTAATATTTTTACTTGTATATTTCAATGTAAATTTTTTTTTTTGCTTGGTCAATAGTCCTTTAAATTGAGTTTTCCTTCCTCTTGCAGTGTATCTTAGACATTAATTTTTTATTATTTCTGCAAAATTAGTTGTATATCTTTTATTTCAATTCTAGAATTTTATATCATTTTTATTGTTCATTCTTTTTGCCTTATTTGTTCTTGTGTTACTTTGCCATTATGTCTCACATACCGTCAAGTGATACTTTAGTGAATGTCGACACTCAGACCTCTCAGGCTACTGCTGGTCCTGTCATCAGTCCTCACAGTTCCTTACCGACTGAAAGACCGACCCAGACACCGAGATATTATAGTTATACTCGTGATTCCCTTGATGCGTTACCTTTATTCAATGGCCATGTACATAGTCTTGAAGCATGGTTTGCAGCCATTCGTTCTCGTGCTAGTGCCCTAGGTGAAGGTCCTCCTTCAGAGGAAAGCCTTATCAGAATTGCTAAAGAAGCTCTTTATCGATCTCCTGCTGCTGTTCACGTTGTTGATCTCCTTGATATGCGAGACTTCAGGAATCTTACTAAGTGGTCACAATATGAGGAACTGATTCGTTCTTTCCTTGTCCCAGTAAAAACAGCTGATCCATATGTCGTTCTTAGGGAACTAGTGAATGCTACACCCATGAGTAATGAATCGTTGAGTGCATTTGCTGTTAGATTAGACAAACTTTTATCATCATTTATCAATGCTGTCCAATCATCATCTTTTCTCCCTGAAGAGGCTAAACCATTTACAGAATCAATTGCTAAAATAGCAGCTTTTGGAGTAATTAAAGAACTAATGCTGCCTGCTTCTGTGTGTGCTTATGAGGCTGATCCTCCAACTGTAACGATGGAACCACTTACAGCCTTAAATCATGTACGTTCCTTGTGCCCCCAGGGTACTTTCCCTTGTATTAAAAGTAATGTCACACATATGCCTCAGTCTGCACCACCTCTTGTTTGCGCCACAGAGACAAATCGTGGTCGTCAACCATCTCCGAGATCACCAAGAACCAGTGTACAGAGTCCTTATACACCTCGTAGTATTCATAGTACATTCAGTAACCATAGTCGGCGGAATTGTTACAACTGTGGTTTCCGTGGCCATATTGCAATTAATTGTCCTGATAGTTACCCTAAGAGACGTCGTACTGATGATGAGTACTCAGATCTTCCCTACTGTACTTATCATAGAATACATGGACATGACACATCTGAGTGTAATGCTCTCTATAACCTTCAGTACTCTAGGTCTTTCCGTGGTCGTTCCAACCGCAGAACCCGTAGAGGAAACAGATCTCGTGGTTTTCAAAATAACCAGAACCAGGCTCATTCTTTCAATTCTCAAACTAACCAGAACCAGGCTCGTTCTTCCAATTCGGGGGAATTCGAGCGCCCCAGTCAAACCGTCCCATGGTGACAGTAGGTGCTAATGAGTACACCATCCCCGTTCACAATTCCTTTGAAGCCTTAAGCAGTCTCGAGAATGACAACCCTGCTGATGATGTTGCTTCACATGTCTCTGACATAGATGATTTTGGGGATGGAGTAGAACAAGTCTTTTCTGATGAAAATCCACCTTTTTGTTTGCACATAACTTCCAATGCAACCATAAGCCCTATAGTGCAAGCATATGTTTATAATGCGCCCGTTCATTTGTTCATGGACTCTGGTGCGCAAGTCAATATTATTAGGTCTAGTTTGTTTAAGGATAAGAAGTTACGACATGTCCTTCTCGTAGAACCGACTCCCGTGTCCTCCCTTAGTGGAGTATCTGGTTCTCACATGCGTGTCCGAGGTCGGACTTCCCTAACCTTTTCTATCCAAGGTAGAGACTTCACTGCTTCCTTCCTTGTTGTTGACCAGATTACTTTCCCTGGTGACCTTCTACTGGGATTTGCTTCCATGCGAGACTTACGCATTGTGCTCGACCCTTATCGATGGCATGCACAAATTGACGACTTGATCGTTCCATTCTGGGGTTACCAGCTTGGATCAGAAATCTGTTATACTGCTGCAGAGTATGATGTACGGATTAAGTCCTTACAAGCTAATGCATTCTCCAGTAGCGTACCCAAGCGGTCAGGCACTGGTAATTCTGTCACTCCCATCAGTGTTCCACCTATACCTTCAGATTTGCAGGATAGTCCGATGCCTCAAGTGTCCGAGGACGCTCAGATTGCCTTGAGTGCACAACCTATCCCTGCAATGACTGCTAGTTCGAGTAGTAGTTTCTCCACAGGGGACGCCTTGTCGGAAAACAATTACTTGCAACTAGTAATGCCATCTCTTGTTGATGTCACATGCCGTCTGCAGAAAGACGTTTCTGTTGCGGCTAGTGCTCTCACTAGAGTGTCTGTAGTTGTTCCTAGTGTTCCAGATGGTGATAACGTCCTAGTTGACAGTGATTCCTGCAAAGTAAAGGGTCTATTTGTTGAACCATCCTTACATGTTGTAAGAGATAGTAAGATCCATTTCTACCTGGCCAACACTTCTGGTCACAGTGTTCGCCTTAGAGCAAATACCAATCTTGTTGACCTTGTTCACTATCCTTACCCTGTTCAGGTAGAGGATGAGTTGTCACCTGACCAGTGGGTCGGTGCTATTTCTGCCGGGGAGACCTCATCCACTTCACTGGATCAATCTGTTCCACCAGTTGAGGAGAAAGACTTAGCTCCCACTGACTTCCCAGATGAAGTCAAGCGTTTGTTGACTCTGTTGAACAAACGTCGTAAAGCCATTGCTTTACCAGGTGAGAAGATGGGTATAACGAACTTATTGTCCCATCGTATTCCACTTGAACCTGGTACTAGACCTATCTACATACCTGCGTACAGAATGCCTCATTCACAAGTTGCTGTCGCAGAAGAATTGATCAATCAAATGCTTGATGATGGAGTTATTGCACCTAGCAATTCACCTTGGAATGCACCCTTGATACTAGTACCTAAGAAGGATGGTACTTGGCGCCCAGTGATTGACTTTAGGAAGTTAAACGCGAAAACCATTCCAGATCGCTTTCCACTCCCTGTACTGGGTGATCTTTTACGTAATATCGGAGATAACAAAGTCTTTTCAACCCTAGATTTGTTACAAGGGTTTTGGCAAGTCCCTCTTCACGAGGACAGCCAAGAGCTAACTGCATTCTCCACTCCTACAGGTCATTATCACTTCCTCCGTATGGCATTTGGATTACGATCTTCCCCTATCACGTTCTCAAGGCTCATGACTAATATCTTTAGAGGTCTCATAGGTAATGCACTTATGGTGTACTTAGATGACGTAATCGTCATGTCTAAAGACGTGGATACACACTTGAAAAGACTTGATGTAGTACTTGGTAAGCTTGAAGAAGCCAATTTAAAGATCAAACTGTCAAAATGTCAATTTTTCAGATCAGAAATTAAGTTTCTTGGTCACGTAGTCACTCCTAGAGGGGTTACGACTGACCAAAGTAAAGTAACTGCAGTACTAAATTTTCCAACTCCCAAAACCCCTGATGCCGTAAGATCCTTTGTGGGCTTAGCAGGTTTTTATAGATCTTTCATTGCCAATTTTTCTTCCATAGCTGCTCCTCTAACTGAGTTGCTTAAGAAAGATGCTCCTTTTGTTTGGACCTTCCATCAAGAAAGAGCATTCCAAACTCTAAAAGAAAAGCTAACTTCTGCTCCAATTTTGAAATTTCCAGATTTTTCTAAGCCCTTCTATCTGACAACTGATGCTAGTTCAATTGGCATAGGTGCCGTACTAGCTCAGAAGACCGATGGCAAGTACAACGCAGTTGCATTTGCTAGCCGAGTCCTTACAAAGGCTGAACGTAATTATACAGTAACTGAGCAAGAAGCTTTAGCAATAGTATGGTCTTTAAAGCACTTCCGAGACATTATTTATCAGTACTCTGTTCATGTCTTGACAGATCATGCTCCACTGATACCCTTATTCCAGAACAAACAACCTACTGGAAGGTTAGCTAGATGGACCTTGACTATCCAAGAGTTCAATCCCACCTTTGAGCATTTACCTGGCAAGTCAAATGTAGTCGCAGATGCCTTATCGCGACATGTTAGTATAGTAACTGCAGACCCTCCATTTAGTGCTGAAGATGTAAAGAATGCTCAACGAACAGATCCCATGTGGTCTGGTGTGATTCGATTCCTGCTCCAGGAAGACCTTATTCTGAATGTGAAGCCACCAGCACCCATCAGTGACTTTGTCATGAACCAAGAATTACTGTATCGAACAGCCGAGTTGGGTACTCCTAGCAGAAGAGTATACCAGTTAGTAATTCCACAGTCACTAGTGAATGTAGCCTTACAGCTAGTTCACGATGTACCAGGTGTTGCACACCCTGGTATGGATCGTTCAGTAAAACAAGCCAGATTGAAATACTTTTGGCCTCGAATGGCAACTGATATTTCTGAGTATGTTAAGAAATGTAGTGTCTGCATGCAACATAAAGGCAATGCTAATGGTCCTAATCCAATCCAAGTGTATCCAACTACTAGCGAACCTTGGGAAAGAGTTGCGCTAGATTTGTTAACTAATTTCCAATGTTCCCTCCAAGGCAACAAACATCTGTGTGTTATGGTAGACCATTTCACCAGATATTGCGAGTTAGTTCCTATTGCAGATAAGACTGCCGAGACAGTAGCTAAAGCGTTTAAAGAACGCATTATCTGCAGGCATACCACCCCTAAGTCCCTAGTAACAGATAATGGAGGTGAATTCTGTAATGAAATTCTTGAAAATTTGTGTACCTTGTACAAGATCTCTAAATCCACCATTGTTCCTCATCATCCTGCCAGCAATGGGTTAGCGGAACGAACCAATAAGAAAGTACTTGATGTCTTGAGAGCCACTATCAATCCCAACAGTGAAACTTGGGATGAAGTTATACCTGATGTGCAGTGTGCTATAAATTCTGCTTACAATGTTTCTATAGGTGACACTCCACATTATGCATTGTACGGTGTAGATAAACGTTTGCCTTATGAGTTGTTATATTCTAATCCGAAACCAAATTACAACCCTGATGATTTCATAGCAACTCGTACCAGCTTAGCTCAAAGTGTTTTTAGAAGAATCCGTGAAACACTTCATAAATCAACAGCAGAATTTACAAGAGTCGCAAACACTCGATCAAAGCCATCCAAAATCAAAGTAGGTTCGAGAGTTATGCTGATTAACTTTAACAAAACGTCTGCAATGCCAGAGCTTGATCAAAAGTTTGTTGGTCCTTATCGAGTAGTTGAACATATCACTGGTAATAAGTATAAGGTTAGAGAGATTAGTACTGGTCAGTATAAAGAATCGCATTTGGATCATATGAAGTTAGTATGTGATGATAATGATGTTCCAACCCAGACTAATGTGACAGACTCTGACAATCCTCCTGATCCTGTACTCTCTTCCTCTGATACTCAGTCAGACGATCAACCTGAATGTCGTTATTCCCTACGTACACGACAGGTATTGAGGAATCCTCAAGTATCATTTGTAACTTCCAATTCAGATTTGCCTCAAATACAGCATGAGTTAGCCAATGCTACAGAGTTTGATCCTCCCAGAGATGACACCCATTCTGCATATGCCAATCTTACCCTAGCAGAGTTGGGGTTAAATGTAAATAACCTGTATAGATGAATAATTACAGTATCAACTTATCAGTATTCAAGAATTTTTTTTTTGTGTTCATGTTCTCTCCGCATTCTGAGAGTTAACAGTCTAGATTTGCGTGCACCGAATCTGCCTTTCTGTTAAACACTCTTTCTTTGTATATATTCCTTCCTCAGAATCTGTAGATCACACGAATACAGATCGATCGATCAAAATTTTTTTTTATTTTTATCACTTGTAATCTCAATGTTGAGTTCGTTGTTCATTTGTTGAGTTTTAAATTGTACTATAGTATACCTTGTATTGCATTACAGTTTCAGTTACGTAAGCTTTCATTCCCATGTTCTACTTATGTATATATAATGTTTAATGTTGTGTACTTTGACATTGTATAGAATCAGCCCAAGCCGTATACCTGCCATCTCTAGTTTGTATTAGTTGTATGTCGGGACGACATACGTTAGCGTCGCCGAGCTCTCAGTAGTAGTAACCAGTTACCAGTCTCAGTAGTAACCAGTTACCAGTAACCAGTGTCCGTTGACTCAATGACCAACCGTCTCTGCCTGAGTCACGGTCTATTGCGCTGAACTGACACTATTTCAAAAGACCCCTCACTGGGTACTGGGCAGCCGGCTAGTCAGTATTACGGGTGTGACCAAGGAGGCAAGGTAACGGCTGCGGGCTCTCTCTCCACATATCGCAATTATACGTAATAACAGCCTACGTGAGTATTTCTTACCTAATCCACGTGTAGAACTCCCACATGATACACACACGGAGGGCCCGGGTTCGATTCCCGGCGGGTGGAAACATTTCGACACGTTTCCTTACACCTGTTGTCCTGTTCACCTAGCAGCAAATAGGTACCTGGGTGTTAGTCGACTGGTGTGGGTCGCATCCTGGGGGACAAGATTGAGGACCCCAATGGAAATAAGTTAGACAGTCCTCGATGACGCACTGACTTTCTTGGGTTATCCTGGGTGGCTAACCCTCCGGGGTTAAAAATCCGAACGAAATCTTATCTTATCTTATCTTATGTCAGAACCTAGCAGCGGGATGATACCTGGCAGTGAGAGAACACATGACGGTGATTGAGTCTGGCAATGGACCGGTACTCTGACACTCTTCCCCTCAGACGAGACGCACAATAATACAACCTAACCATCCCTAGGAGACGAAAACTCTCAAGGATGATATATCTAACACTCACACTCACTCGCTCACTCTGTCACTGAGGCTTCTGACACCTGCAGTGCATTAAAGAAAATATTATATATATTAAAGAAGTGCCCCCTAGTTCCTGACAGTTCTCCCAGACATGAACCTTACCCCTGTACATACATTAGAAGAGGTGGGTCGTTTTCAGATTTGAGATGCTCTTTGATTCAGCACTCTTAGCAATAAAAAATACAATATACATCAGAACATTCAATATAAAATTAGCAGACAGAAATCATTAGCATAAATAATACACAATGCAAATATATAGCATCACACTAGGCTAGAATAATAACCAACATCAGCTAAAAAAATCATACTGAAAAGACTTTCAAGAAAGTTCTCCGAGATTCCTACAGGTATCCCGGAAATTACAAAACTCGCAACGAAACCATATAAGCTGAAGTCGTTAGCAAATATTGAAAAAAAAAAGTGTTTCACATTCAGTTCCACACCAAAAGGTACATGAATGGAAGCAGGATCACCTGCAAATACATGGGTAAGAACACTAGGAAGTCGAGAAAACCATACACAGTTAAACAATGGGCATGATCGGATCTCGACGATCAGAAAACAGCAAAGATGACAGAGAGGAATCAAGAGTAGTGACAAGGAAATGTGAATATACCCCAAACATGAGCGAGTACACGGATGCATAAAACAAACAGCACGGGTTCGGGGATGACAAGTACTGTTCTACGTGTCTCTTATAAGATAAAGTAACAGCTGCAAAGAAGAAGAGAGAGGAATACGTAGGCTTCATTTTCCCAGACTGCAAGAGAGTATTAGGCACAAGTGACTGCATCATTCGAATTTGGGCATGCAGTTCGAGAGAAGAGAAAAAGGAAAAAAATAAATGACAGACTTCCCCATTGTCAAATGATTTTGCAAAATACGTGTAACATGTAGTATGTGTAAGGTTTTCCTTCCAAAGTTGCATTCATTTTGCCCTTATGCTTATTACAACTATTGACTTATAATAAGCATGGGGACAGAAAATATGACACGTCTAGGTGCGGACACACGTGTACACACACATATAAGAAGACATTCTTTGAATTAAG
This sequence comes from Cherax quadricarinatus, assembly GCF_038502225.1. NCBI lineage: Eukaryota > Metazoa > Arthropoda > Malacostraca > Decapoda > Parastacidae > Cherax > Cherax quadricarinatus. The sequence goes on along the minus strand of NC_091371.1, from coordinate 11,306,488 downwards.
ACGACCAGGATCAAGTGAAGACAGGTGGAAATTGAAGACACAGATGGGCCATAGGGATGTAAGGAAGTATTTCTTCAGTCTCAGGTTGGCTGAGAAGTGGAGTGGTGGAAACAAACTGAATACACAGCTTCAAGAGTAAATATAATAAGAGCCCAAGAGTCCAGGCGGGCCAAGAGCTTAGTACTGATACCAGCAAACACAAGTCGGTGAGTACGAATCTGAATACACGTACGTAGGTACACATACACACACCATGACTGGATGTGAAAGGTTTAGGTTTTAACGAGAGGCGATCCAGGGGCCCCTTCCCACCTTCACGGAATAAACAACAAGACGACGGCACCAACATCACGAATATGCCATAAAATATGCGTTATCAAGCAAGGCATTATTTTTCAGCCTCATGGATAATCAGACAAGTGAGAAAGAGAGAGAAAGAGAGAGAGAGAGAGAGAGAGAGAGAGAGAGAGAGAGAGAGAGAGAGAGAGAGAGAGGGAGAGAGAATTTAAATTTCATGCCGTTCTCTCCTAATATCACTTTTTAATCTGCCTTGATAAATATTTACTGTGTTTTGGCCTGACGAGCCTTATCGTAGCTGTTTTATTAAGGTGTGCATGAAGTTCGGCTCCACTACCCCCTGGTGCAGCTAATTCTCAAGAATGTCACAAGAACATTGTGTTCCCTGGCTCCTGAATCAGCTGACATTATAATTACAAAGTCTTGCATATAATCCTCTCGTTCTTTTAGTTGGTTCAAGTTTGTTTTGTACCCAGTGTCCCCTTGGAGTTCTTCATGCTTTCCAAATCTAGATAATTGAAAATTAAAACCACTGAACACCACAACATATAAGCGAAGTACCATATATAAAGTACGAGGATAATATTGAGAAAAGTACCTGTCTACAGAATACAAGCCACTTCTCCGCCCATATGCTGTACCTGTCTACAGTATATAAGGCACCTTAAGCCACCTACAACTCCCTGGTGTCAAAGGCTCTGCTGATATAACAAGAAGGTCGGGTCGAGACGAGGGATGAATTGTATGATCACGCACGTTGTCCAAAAGTAGATAATGGAACACGGGTGCTGACATCCCACTGGAAAACTTTATATCCTCCTGCAATCTTTCCTCGTCTTCTATCCAAGTGACCTTTATGCTTATTTTTCTATCGTCTGGTTCAGTTTTCTTCAACACAGATATATGAGACATAAAATCAGTTGATCAGAGTAAATCTTGGTTTGCCAACACCATTATCATAAGTATTACTACCTGAATCACCATCACCATTACCACAGCGATCTAACAACTACCACCAACTATACAAGCTACACAACTACTACTAGGAGCAGCCTAAGGAAGTAGTGCCTCCCAGGAGCACCGCTGCACCATACTTAAGGTACCAACGGCCTCTAAGATGAGATCCGCAATGATGTACCTGTGGAAATGTCATTCAATTACAACCTTAATCTCCCCCGTGAGCCTGCTCAACACTCTTACGCCTGCTCTCTCTCTCTCTCTCTATCTCTCTCTCTCTCTCTCTCTCCTAGCACAGGATTCTGGGAGTCACTTACGAGGCAGCCACTCAACTCACCACAACCACAAACCTTTACCCCGTAAAAACACTTGTACAGCGAAAGAACAAAAAGAGGAAAATCAAATCAATTGAACGAGTCAAAAATTAAAAGGCACCTGGAGGGGAAGGGGATGAAGGGAACGAGTAAGGGAGAAAAACAGGGAAGGGGAAAGGGCCTGACACAGAGGATAGGGAAGGAGGAAGCAGGGAGGGTTGAAGCCCGTCGTGTAATATAATAGATGTCTGGAGAGACCTGTCTTGAGGCTGTCCAAGAATTTGAGACTGGTGGGGAACCTTGAAACCATTTAACTTGTACATAACAGTAAGGCCACCTATATCTCAAACACCAGACGAGCCTGGCCTATGGACGGGCTCCGGGAGTAGAAAAACTCTCGGAACTCATCAAAGGTATATTAAAGGAAAATGTATCCTCGGTGTTAAAGGCTCTGCTGAAACAACAAGGTTAGGTCGTGACGAGGGATGCACTGAGCTGTATGATCGTGTATGATCCAGTAGTCGATGATCGAACCCGGGTGCTAACTAGCAAACCAAGAAAGTGTTGCAGACTAAAGGTGCTAATAACTACTGATGCTGATATCTTATACCTTTGATGGTCTTCGAGTTTTCCTACTCCCTCAGCCTGGCCCTAAGCTAGGCCTGTCTGGTGCTTGCTAGGCTGTTACTGCTGGCGACCTACTGGCACATATGTCCATCACAGCCTGGTTAATCAGGCGCTTTGCGGAGGAAATTGTCGGGGTTCTTCTTGAAGACATCTACACTTGTTACGGCAATGTTTCTGATAACTTCTGGTAAGATGTTGAATAGTCTGGGGCACGGATGTTGATACAGTGTTCTCTTATTGTGCCCACGGCGCTTCTGCCTTTCATTGGGTTTATTCTATACGGTCTACCACATTTCTCAATTCAATATGCTGTTATGGCAGTGTGTAGATTTGGGACCAGCAAAACTCCTGCCTCGTTAAGTCTTGAAACATCTGCTATCCAGGAGGTACCAGATGCATCTTAGCGCTCTAAGCTTTTTGTTTGTCTCGCAAGACTGAGTCCGGTGGTTCTTCACAGTCGTTGCAGTTTTATCAACTTCAGCGCCGGGGCTAAAACTCATTCATTCATTTTTAAAGGAACACCAGGAATTATATCATGCTGTTCAGAGACCAACATCATTCGCTCTTCCTAGAGGCAAATGTAACCTGTCGTCCATATCGCCAGGTAACTGATGTCCTGAAAGCAGTGGGTATCTTTCTCGAATAAATAAATATTAATAGTGAAGTCATCTGCATTCGACAAGGACTTCAAGAATAAGACGAAGTCGGTGAAGGCAACACACTAAAGCAATAGACCAAACACACTCCCACCTTGTGCTACGCTGGCAATGACTGCCTACCCGAGTTAGGTTTTACACCTCACCTAAGATATGATCTAAAAAAAACACCAGCCGCTGCATGCTGAAGAAGCAAGGAGGAGCATCTCTGTGAGGAAGAGACTCATTCAGACTTCAACTACCTGTGAACGTGTGAGCTAAGTGTTGTGTCCTGTTGTTGTTCACATCTCATAACCTTTACTATCAATGTGAAAATGCAACAACAATACTGAATGAATTAATTTTTGCCCCCACTGTGGCATTACGTATTTAAACAGCGTAAAACTCGAGCTGGTAAAATAGGCGTTTGATAAAACTTTATAGTGAAACACTGGCGGACTGAGCAAAGCTAAATAATAAACAGGCATTGTGTGTGTCAACTCTTTACATAGATGATATAATAGGCGCGTCAGTGGTGACGATTCCAGCCCACGTGAAGTCCACAAAGTGGGATACAAATCGGATTAAAAAGCTACCCTTTATTGTATGAACAATGGTAGCCAATCAGGCGAGGCTGGAGTCATGAAAGATGCGCGCGCTCTTTTGTGCAACCTCCGCACACTACGAAAAACTAATACTGTATAAGAAGGCTTGGCCAATCAGAACGAGGCGAACTTCATTAGATATACGCAGATTATTCCCATCAATCTTACAAAGTTTATCAAGACTAGGTGGAAAATAATGCCAACTTCATTGTCTGAACAATCTCAGCTAATCGAAATGCAGATAGGTCACTCATTATGAAGTAAGGTGTCTCTGTATTGATACTAACACCCCACTTAAAGTGTTATTATAACACCAGCGAGCGAGACAGAGAAAGGGAAGGGGTGTGAAGGGGAACTATCTCGTTGTATCTTCAGAAAATTTAAAGCCTTCTTTTCCCACCCTGAGAGCATGACAAAAAAAGAATGATAGTTGAGTGTGGGTTAAGGTTGAGGAGGCGACCCTCTTAACATACTGTACATGCAATGATAACTCCCCACACTCAGTATAACAAGACTGCCAGTCTGTGACTGGACCCTGGGGGTAGATAACCACAAACACCTCTCAAGAGGTTGCTGACAACAAAATGGTGTCTGCAACACTCTTAGAGTTCAATCTAATTAAATCATGCAGTCGTAGTCTCTGAGAAACTAATACACCGAAGAATATTAAGTCACAATGCCGCTAATGAAACAATTCACAACTTGCCCCAAAACTGGACACACACAGAGTTTCGGTCTATTATGGACTATTATCAAGCCATTAGATAATGGTCCAAGTTTAACGAAAATGTCTAAAGATTCATCGTTACCTTGTGAGGCAACTGTGATATACATTCAATCCTGTTCCTGCTTTTGCATTAAAATGTAGTGCCAAGTTACACCTACCCTGGGTTCTCACGTTAAGAACACCTACCCTGGGTTCTCACGTTAAGAACACCTACCCTGGGTTCTCACGTTAAGAACACCTACCCTGGGTTCTCACGTTAAGAACACCTACCCTGGGTTCTCACGTTAAGAACACCTACCCTGGGTTCTCACGTTAAGAACACCTACCCTGGGTTCTCACGTTAAGAACGCCTACCCTGGGTTCTCACGTTAAGAACACCTACCCTGGGTTCTCACGTTAAGAACACCTACCCTGGGTTCTCACGTTAAGAACACCTACCCTGGGTTCTCACGTTAAGAACACCTACCCTGGGTTCTCACGTTAAGAACACCTACCCTGGGTTCTCACGTTAAGAACACCTACCCTGGGTTCTCACGTTAAGAACACCTACCCTGGGTTCTCACGTTAAGAACGCCTACCCTGGGTTCTCACGTTAAGAACACCTACCCTGGGTTCTCACATTAAGAACACCTACCCTGGGTTCTCACGTTAAGAACGCCTACCCTGGGTTCTCACGTTAAGAACACCTACCCTGGGTTCTCACGTTAAGAACACCTACCCTGGATTCTCACGTTAAGAACGCCTACCCTGGGTTCTCACGTTAAGAACACCTACCCTGGGTTCTCACGTTAAGAACACCTACCCTGGGTTCTCACGTTAAGAACACCTACCCTGGGTTCTCACGTTAAGAACACCTACCCTGGGTTCTCACGTTAAGAACGCCTACCCTGGGTTCTCACGTTAAGAACACCTACCCTGGGTTCACACATTAAGAACACCTACCCTGGGTTCTCACGTTAAGAACGCCTACCCTGGGTTCTCACGTTAAGAACACCTACCCTGGGTTCTCACGTTAAGAACACCTACCCTGGGTTCTCACGTTAAGAACACCTACCCTGGGTTCTCACGTTAAGAACACCTACCCTGGGTTCTCACGTTAAGAACATCTACCCTGGGTTCTCACGTTAAGAACACCTACCCTGGGTTCTCACGTTAAGAACGCCTACCCTGGGTTCTCACCTTAAGAACGACACCTACCCTGGTTCTCACCTTAAGAACGACCCCTACCCTGGGTTCTCACCTTAAGAACGACACCTACCCTGGTTCTCACCTTAAGAACGACACCTACCCTGGGTTCTCACCTTAAGAACGACACCTACCCTGGGTTCTCACGTTAATAACACCTACCCTGGGTTCTCACCTTAAGAACGACACCTACCCTGGGTTCTCACGTTAAGAACATCTACCCTGGGTTCTCACGTTAAGAACACCTACCCTGGGTTCTCACGTTAAGAACACCTACCCTGGGTTCTCACCTTAAGAACGACACCTACCCTGGGTTCTCACCTTAGGAACGACACCTACCCTGGGCTCTCACCTTAACACCTACCCTGGGGTCTCACCTTAAGAACGACACCTACCCTAGGTTCTCACCTTAAGAACGACACCTACCCTAGGTTCTCACCTTAAGAACGACACCTACCCTAGGTTCTCACCTTAAGAACGACACCTACCCTGGGTTCTCACCTTAAGAACGACACTTACCCTGGGCTCTCACTTTAAGAACGACACTTACTCTGGGTTCTCACCTTAAGAACGACACCTACCCTGGGTTCTCACCTTAAGAACGAAACTTACCCTAGGTTCTCACCTTAAGAACGACACCTACCCTGGGTTCTCACCTTAAGAACGACACTTACCCTGGGTTCTCACCTTAAGAACGACACCTACCCTGGGTTCTCACCTTAAGAACGACACCTACCCTAGGTTCTCACCTTAAGAACGACACCTACCCTGGGTTCTCATCTTAACAATCAGGTGAAAGTTAAGACACATGTGCAACATCTGGTTATCTTTATTGTAGATGTTTCGCCATCCAGTGGCTTTATCAATACAGATTCTTGGACATAATAAGAAAACAGAAGAACTATATACAAAAGATGAGGTAATCAGTCCCTCAGCCTTGAAGGTGGTGTTTAGAGCACCGTGGTTGTTCTGTTTTCTTATTATGTCCAAGAATTTGTATTGATAAAGCCACTGGATGGCGAAACGTTTACAATAAAGATAACCAGATGTTGCACATGTGTCTTAACTTTCATCTTGTCGGTATTGTACACCTGTCTTGCTTAACAATCAGGTACTGGTATCCCGCGTTATGATAAGTGAGGGGCTAACCTGGGGCGCTCACCCAGGGCGCTCACCTTGGGGGCCCTCCTTGGGAGCCCACCTGGACACGTGCTCACCTCGTAAAAGGATTCGACACCACTTAGTTTTATCGTGGAGTCTTATAAGGCGAGCTGATTCATTCTAATCCACTGCTGATTCCATCTAATCCGATGATCTGAGCTCCATGCGAGAGGCAAGCTGAAACTGGAGGGAGGAAGGCAGGTAGTGTGGGAGGGTGGTGCAGGAGGCAGGCAGGTAGTGTGGGAGGGTGGTGCAGGAGGCAGGCAGGTAGTGTGGGAGGGTGGTGCAGGAGGCAGGCAGGTAGTGTGGGAGGGTGGTGCAGGAGGCAGGCAGGTAGTGTGGGAGGGAGATGCTGGAGGCAGGCAGGTAGTGTGGGAGGGAGGTGCAGGAGGAAGAGAGGCAGGTAGTGTGGGAGGGAGGTGCAGGAGGAAGAAAGGCAGGTAGTGTGGGAGGGAGGTGCAGGAGGAAGAAAGGCAGGTAGTGTGGGAGGGAGGTGCAGGAGGAAGAAAGGCAGGTAGTGTGGGAGGGTGGTGCAGGAGGCAGGCAGGTAGTGTGGGAGGGTGGTGCAGGAGGCAGGCAGGTAGTGTGGGAGGGTGGTGCAGGAGGCAGGCAGGTAGTGTGGGAGGGAGATGCTGGAGGCAGGCAGGTAGTGTGGGAGGGAGGTGCAGGAGGAAGAGAGGCAGGTAGTGTGGGAGGGAGGTGCAGGAGGAAGAAAGGCAGGTAGTGTGGGAGGGAGGTGCAGGAGGAAGAAAGGCAGGTAGTGTGGGAGGGAGGTGCAGGAGGAAGAAAGGCAGGTAGTGTGGGAGGGTGGTGCAGGAGGCAGGCAGGTAGTGTGGGAGGGTGGTGCAGGAGGCAGGCAGGTAGTGTGGGAGGGAGATGCTGGAGGCAGGCAGGTAGTGTGGGAGGGAGGTGCAGGAGGAAGAAAGGCAGGTAGTGTGGGAGGGAGGTGCAGGAGGAAGAAAGGCAGGTAGTGTGGGAGGGAGGTACAGGAGGAAGAAAGGCAGGTAGTGTGGGAGGGAGGTGCAGGAGGAAGAAAGGCAGGTAGTGTGGGAGGGAGGTGCAGGAGGAAGAAAGGCAGGTAGTGTGGGAGGGAGGTGCAGGAGTAAGAAAGGCAGGTAGTGTGGGAGGGAGGTGCAGGAGGAAGAGAGGCAGGTAGTGTGGGAGGGAGGTGCAGGAGGAAGAAAGGCAGGTAGTGTGGGAGGGAGGGGCAGAAAGAAGGGAGGCAGGTAGTGTGGGAGGGAGGGGCAGAAAGAAGGGAGGCAGGTAGTGTGGGAAGGAGGTGCAAGAGGAAAAGAGGCAGGTATTGTGGAATGCAGGCGCAAGAGAAAGAGAGGCAGATAACAAGAGCAGATGGAAGGGAGGCAGGAAGGTAGTAGAGAAGCAGGTAGGTAGTTTGGGAGGGAGGTACAGGAATACGGGAGGAACGTAGTGAGAGATGTGAAAAGGAGGGAGGTAATTAAGAAAGGAAAAGGGAGGGTAAGTAGCATGTGAAGAAGGAACATTTGAGTGAGACGAAGAGAGGGACGACTGCGGTGAGGGATGGATGGAGAGATTAAAGAAAGCAATAAGGAAATCTGACACTAGTGAGAAGCAGGCAGGCAGTGAAAGAGGCAGGTGAGGTTTACCTGGAGTTTACCTGGAGAGAGTTCCGGGGGTCAACGCCCCCGCGGCCCGGTCTGTGACCAGGCCTTCTTAGGTCAGTGTCCCAGGATGCGACCCACACCAGTCGACTAACACCCAGGTACCCATTTTACTGATGGGGAACATAGACAACAGGTGGAAAGAAACACGTCCAATGTTTCTACTCTGGCTGGGAATCGAACCCAGGCCCTCACCGTGTGAAGCGAGAGCGTTAACCACCAGGCCACCAGAGTGGGAAGATAGTGAAAAGAGGAGGAACTTTACTACAAATCCACTGTGAAGCTGAAGTAAGCTGGAAATAGCAGCCTTCGTCTCCTCATCCGCCCATTCGTGTCCCTGGATACCACCACAACGCGAGTGAAGACAGATTAACCGCGTCTGGATCTTTTGGTTCACAGGGTAGATAAAAGGTAGGGAGAGAGAGGGGGGTGAAGATAGGGAAAATGAAGCAAGAAGGGAGAGGAAGGGTTGAAGGAAGACACAGAGGGGTGGGAAGGGAGTCAGGAGGAACTTACAATGATACAACAGTGGTCCCCGAGAGTGAAGTACTAGGAAAAACCTACCTTGGTTAACCTCTCACCATTCATAAATGTCCACCCTCCAGTGGTGGCAGCTGGCCAGTGGTGGTGACGGCAGGTTTCCTTACACCAGCAATTTATCTGCCATTAGTTACAAGAGCAACACCAGCATTTTTTCTCCCTTCCTTCCGTCCTTCATCTCTCCCTCCCCCGGAACAACACTATCATAAGCAAATGCGCAACAATAACACACATTTATATGAAACAAAATAATTATTGCTGGTCCATGACTTAAGTCAGTCTACGTGGACAGTAATATGTAATAATATGTACCTTAACACTAGAGAAGGAGATAGAGGAAAAACGAAAAGGAAGAGGGAGAAATGGAAGAGGAGTGCAGAGGCAGATTACAATCGTGTATAGATAATTCATCCTATACACGATCGCTGAATGAAAAAAAAAACAGATTGGTAGTCAGGTATCACCATACACCTTAACCACAATACCTTAGTAGCCAGGTATCACCATACATCTTAACCACAATACCTTACCTTGGTAGTCAGGTATCACCATACATCTTAACCACAATACCTTACCTTGGTAGTCAGGTATCACCATACATCTTAACCACAATACCTTTCCTTGGTAGTCAGGTATCACCATACATCTTAACCACAATACCTTTCCTTGGTAGTCAGGTATCACCATACACTTTAACCACAATATCTTACCTTGGTAGTCAGGTATCACCATACACCTTAACCACAATACCTTTCCATTATAGTCAGGTATCACCATACACTTTAACCACAATATCTTACCTTGGTAGTCAGGTATCACCATACACCTTAACCACAATATCTTACCTTGGTAGCCAGGTACCACCATACACCTTAACCAGGACCTGAACGCCTCACATACCTGTCAAGAATAAAAATAAGCATTAGACCCCTGAACAGTGTCTGTAAATTATAAGAATTATTTTAGTATTTAATAATTAGTCCAACACTGAAAACGTCAACTTTATTCAAGCCAAGTGAGATACAAGAGTTAGAAAAAAAAGAATATATTAATGCGAAACGCTAAACCCGTGATGGTCATTCGGTGCAGAGTTGTAGATACTCGATGATGTTGGTGAGGGGCTCTTGATTTAGGGAATTGGATCTGTGCTCCAGTTCCCCGAATTAAGCCTGAATGCCTTCCACCCCCTCCCCCCAGGCACTGTATAATCCTCCGGGTTTAGCGCTTCCCCCTTGATTATAATAATAATAATGTGGATACTCGATTCTTCGTCCGCTAATTGAGAGAAAGAAATGATAATCTCACAGCCTGAAAGTATTAAATAGCCATTATGCACAGGCGAACACTCAGCGAAAAAAAAAAAAACACTTGTGGCATACTAAAAGTACGTCACACACCCCATACGGGGCATGCCCTCCGGACCAGTGAACCAGATGCTAAGAGTATGATGAGTGGGGCTCCCCACTCACTATGCTAGCACCCTGGCTCAACCAGCCAATGACAAGGAAGTCTGCCAAAGTTGTGAAGCGATGTTTGATATTGGTGAATCAACACTGTCAAACTTACCTCCGAGTCTGATCGTCTGGTGGAAGACGGTTCCCACCGTGTCTCTTGCCTGCAAACTGCCTTTCTGTACATATCCTCTGTAAATATTATTCATATAATTGCTTGCTGTTTGGTGAAGGAAATATATATAAGTATTTACTCACCGCTGTCTTTTGCTCGCTCCTCGTTTCTACCTTGGTTATCGTGCTACAACCAGGTGTGCAGGCCATTAAACTACACTTGTATAATACCACTGATATCACCCAAAGCACTCATAGTGTGCTAACCAAAAGGGATAAGATATACATTTTATAATCTATACATGGACTACATGTATAGATTATGAGATCAAGTACATAATATGTACAGTATGAGATCAAGTACATAATATGTACAGTATGAGATCAAGTACATAATGTGTACAGTATGAGATCAAGTACATATTGTGTACAGTATGAGATCAAGTACATATTGTGTACAGCACAATAACAAAATGGTGGAGTGAGATATAAAGTGCAGAATAAAACCAATGAACATATAAAGTGTGGCAAAAATTACTGTGGATAAAATTGAGCAAACATCTAACCTCCATCACTCTGCCAATACAAAGGCAGAATTCTTTAAAAGGGAAACAGACAATTTGGTGGAGGCGCGTGATCATCCAGGATATGCTGCGTGTGAGCATACAGGCTGCTGCTAATAATGCAATATATTAACCAGCCCGGGGAATACTAAAAAAATTTTAACCGTAGTGTGTTCAAGCTATTTAAGATAAGTTACGCTGAAGTCCGTACCACTACTACTACCATTACCAGCCTTACCTCTACTAGTACTACCACTACCAGCCTTACCTCTACTAGTACTACCACTACCAGCCTTACCTCTACTAGTACTACCACTATCAGCCTTACCTCTACTAGTACTACCACTACCAGCCTTACCTCTACTAGTACTACCACTACCAGTCTTACCTCTACTAGTACTACCACTACCAGCCTTACCTCTACTAGTACTACCACTACCAGTCTTACCTCTACTAGTACTACCACTACCAGCCTTACCTCTACTAGTACTACCACTACCAGTCTTACCTCTACTAGTACTACCACTACCAGCCTTACCTCTACTAGTACTACCACTACCAGTCTTACCTCTACTAGTACTACCACTACCAGCCTTACCTCTACTAGTACTACCACTACCAGCCTTACCTCTACTAGTACTACCACTACCAGCCTTACCTCTACTAGTACTACCACTATCAGCCTTACCTCTACTAGTACTACCACTACCAGCCTTACCTCTACTAGTACTACCACTACCAGTCTTACCTCTACTAGTACTACCACTACCAGCCTTACCTCTACTAGTACTACCACTACCAGTCTTACCTCTACTAGTACTACCACTACCAGCCTTACCTCTACTAGTACTACCACTACCAGCCTTACCTCTACTAGTATTACCACTACCAGCCTTACGTCTACTAGTACTACCACTACCAGCCTTACCTCTACTAGTACTACCACTACCAGCCTTACCTCTACTAGTACTACCATTACCAGCCTTACGTCTACTAGTACTACCACTACTACTACCAGCCTTACGTCTACTAGTACTACCACTACTACTACTACCACTACCAGCCTTACCTCTACTAGTACTACCACTACTACTACCAGCCTTACCTCTACTAGTGCTACAACTACTACCACCACTACCAGCCTTACCTCTACTAGTACTACCACTACTACTACCACTACCAGCCTTACCTCTACTAGTATTACCACTACTACTACCACTACCAGCCTTACGTCTACTAGTACTATCACCACTACTACTACCACTACCAGCCTTACCACTACTAGTACTACTAACACTACCAGCCTTACCACTACTAGTACTACTACTACTACTACTACTAACACTACCAGCCTTACCACTACTAGTACTACCACTACTACCACTACCAGCCTTACCTCTACTACTACTACTAACACTACCAGCCTTACCACTACTACTACTACTACTACCACCACTACCAGCCTTACCTCTACTACTACTACTAACACTACCAGCCTTACCACTACTAGTACTACTACTACTACTAACACTACCAGCCTTACCACTACTAGTACTACTACTACTACTAACACTACCAGCCTTACCACTACTACTACTACTACTACTACTCCCAACTCTCATCCCGTCCCTGCCAGTTGGCCTATATAATATACTGGCTCCTTTCCTTTCGGTTAGTGTGACTTTGTAAATGGTCCACGTCGGACCGAAACGTCGTCGTAAGCTCCTCTCTCCTATGTGCATACGCTAACTCGTTTGTTCGCTCCTTGCATTACTTTCTGATTATTTTAGCCTTAGTGTAGGCACGCCTCAGGCAAGACAGTGATGGAGTGAATGATGATGAAAGTGCTTCTTCCTTTTCTGGTCACCTTATTTTGGTGGGAAGCGGCCGACGTGTTAATAAAAAATATATTTTAGCCAGCAGGAAGAGTATGTGAAGCTCGTGTTTGTGTAAGCGGCTTATCCTCTATACGAAGTATCTCACTGTTGCTAGGACACTCACATGGGTAACTGGTCAAACAGTATCTGATGGATCTCTCTACCGCACTTGTTTATTCTGTTTACACCTCAGAATTTATCACCTTTACCTTGTATTTAATTTACTGCCGTTGTGGTATGTTATAATTGGTTATTTTTTATTGGTGGAGGACTATCTAACCTACCCAAAGCTAACTAGAACAACAAAAATCTAGAATTTTGCTGCAAACCGTGTGTGAGAAATCAACAAAGGATCAAGAATAGGTCGCAGTGTATGAAAAGTCTCCGTGTCAGTATAAAACTCGTAATGAAGTTTGGGACTGATTTCTACTTGCATCTGCTATTTATCTTTTATATTTCTGAGGATCATGGCCACCTGGTAATAAACAGGGCCCCCAAAACATAAACACACACTTTCGTCTGGAACAAAATAGACCGAGGCTGGACCAGTTATTTCAGATGAAAACAGAGACAAACAGCAGTGTTTAGAATGAGCTCTAACTGCACAACAAACGCCATCACACAAAATATGGGTATTATTCAGCATGCTGAACTTCAAGTCCACCTGCTGGGCTAATTCCATCACCTGACAAAGACTCACTTTACTCTCTGTTCTGCACTGCTGCCCAATATTTTTCATGCCTTACCAAGTATGGTACAAAATTTAATAAGGCTTAATCTTCAAGCAAAAAGTCATCTGCAAAAATGTAAAACAAAGCTTTCCATACTGCTTGTGTTTACTTACAAAAACTACTGGGAAAAATGTAAGACATTAATGTGTATAATACATGTAAGCAGAAGCTTGTATGATCTGCCTATCATCTTACATGCTCACAAGACAAAGGACCAGCAATTCTGCCAGAGTGTAAAACGTTTAACAACCATGCATTCCACACTGGTTCATATGAAAGGAAGGCGGTAAGTCCCTAGGAGACTGCAGTCTACCAGCCTGGTGTATATTATGACAATTGCAGCAAGCGCAATACCATCAATTTGGATGACTGATCAGATCAACACGCCCAATGAACTTTTTGCCAAAGTGTTTTGGCTAAAGTTATTTGTCTGGCCTCATAAGGCGGTGTTTGTAAGAATCAATAATTCTACTCGAGAGGACCAAAGTGCTTTGAAGAGCATCATTATCGGCTCAGCGCCTCCTCGAAATGCTCTCACAATCCGCTCTATCACCCGCCTCCACCACGGGATAGCTGCCCATTGTTGTGGTCAACACAGCCAGATCAGCTGACAGAATCACTCCAAGATCTTTCAGGCTTTTCCACCCCAATATGATAAGGCGGAGGAGAGGAATTGATGGGAGGATTGTAAAGGAGAGAGGGAGACAGCAGGGGGAAAAAGGAAAGATAAGGGAAAAAGTAAGAGAAAGAAAAAGAAAGGTTAGGAGAAAGAAATGAGTGAAGAAGAAGAGAAGAGAAAAAAGTGGGAGGAGTGGATAGTAGCAGTAATGGTAGTAAAACAGGAAAAATAAGTAATATCAGTAATAGTAGAAGGGGAGGAGGAGTACAGGAATTCAAGTATGTGTGAGGCGGCGGGCACACAGCCAGTGATGCATGTTCAACAAGGAAGGATGCGACTGGTCAAGAACAGTGACCAGCGTTACTGGTTACTCGAACAGCAATAATGGGAGCTCTCTCTGGGAACCCAAGTGACCGACAATATGGCAAGAAGAAGGAGAAAACGTACAAAGAAGGGGATGAGAAGAAAAGAAAAGAAAGGTTAAGGACTTTACAAAGCTCTGTCTGATCCATAAAGTAATCGAACACTTATGACGGAAAAGTTGTATACAACTAGACATATTATCCCTCGCAAGAGTTATATTGTCAGATGTGGTGCATTTCCAGAGACATGGCTACAGCTCAGTGGTAGTGAGACGGAGTAAAGGTGAACCCTCTTCGGAATGGACACGTTCAAGAAGCAACAAAACACCCATCTAAGTAGATATTTTGGGATACTTTTACTACCCCAAAACATCATCCTGCTCACCTGAGTTTGCGTTGCTAGTGCATCGTGACGCCTCCAAGCTTCAGTAAGTAACTCACCAATTAATATACTACCAGCAGCAACAGCCTGGTTGACCAGGCAAGTACCAGACGAGCCTGGCCCATGGCCGGGCTCAGAGAGTAATAAAACTTTCGAAACTTTTCAAAGGTATATCAAAGGTATACCTGAACACACTACAATATAAAAATATGAAAATACATAAAAATTAAGAAGCCCACAACAACAACAACAAAATACTGAACGACCTTTGATATACCTCTGATGAGTTCCGAGAGTTTTTTTTTACTCTGGGAGACCGGCCATGGGCCAGGTTTGCCTAGTGGTTTGTAGATGAATGGTTCAGAGAACCGACATGTTGATAAATTAGACACATGTGCAACTCTTGGGTATCTTTATTGAGGAAACGTTTCGCCACACAGTGGCTTCATCAGTCCATACGTAGGAGAAACTTGAAGAACAGGAGGAGAATGAGGTAATCAGTCCCTCAACCTTGAGTCGATGTGTTCAGTCCATCAATCTTGAATAGAATACGGCATATGAGCGGAGAAGCAGCTTATAAACCGTATGGCAGGAGAGGTGCAGCAGTCATAGGTGGTGTCACATTTGTTCAATGTGTAAGAAGGTCGTGCCCAAGAATTAGGCAAGCGAAGAATTCCTAAGTATTCTATTCAAGATTGATGGACTGAACACATCGACTCAAGGTTGAGGGACTGATTACCTCATTCTCCTCCTGTTCTTCAAGTTTCTCCTACGTATGGACTGATGAAGCCACTGTGTGGCGAAACGTTTCCTCAATAAGATACCCAAGAGTTGCACATGTGTCTAATTTATCAACATGTCGGTTGAACATCAAAATGGTATACAATACCGACAGGTTGGTAGGTAAGACACATAGGCAACAGTTAGGCAACTTTATTCCGAAACGTTTCGCCTACACAGTAGGCTTCTTCAGTCGAATACAGAAAGTAGGCAGGAACAGTAGAGATGTGAAGACGATGTAATCAGTCCATCACCCTTGAAGTCGTAGAATTTGAGGTTGTCAGTCCCTCAGCCTGGAGAAGTTCAGTTCCATAGTCAGGAACTATCTGAAGATCAAGCGACAGTGCCGAGACTTAAATACTGTCGGAAGGAGAGGTGCAGAGTAGTAGTAGTAGTGAGAATGTAGCCACTGAGAGGTCAGGTCCCTCTCAGATCCAACAGTTAGCCACTAGACCAGCTAGCTGGTCTAGTGGCTAACGCGACGGGCTGGAGTTTTGAGACTCTATGACCGCGGGTTCAATCCCGACCGGGGGTATGGTTTGTCAAAAGGATATAATATAATCGATATAAGAACGTAAGAAAGGAGGAACACTGTAGTAGGCCTGTTTTCCCATACTTGGCAGGTCCTTTACAATACCATCCACTAAGAGAACAGTTGCCCAACCTGTCAGTGCTACCCCAACAATTAGCTCTGAAAGCTTTCCGTAACTATAGGCTGGTCTTATTAACAAGGGTGGAAGGCAAAAGTGGTCTAAAAAGCTATCAGAAAAGTGTATTAAACAGAAATTATTTACTAAGAGAGAGAAACAATTTGGTTCCAGGTGGGTGTAGTGTAGGCGACCAGCAGCGGCTGTGACCAGTGACATTCTCAGCTATCTTGTCCCGTATCACTCTCTGATGGATCCCAGCCGCATCAAGGGGATTGGAAGACGCTTCAACATGATTGGAATCCACATCAATGGGACTGTCATCCGTATCAACATGATTGGAATCCACGATTGTAATCTCTCCACCCCAACACAATTCTTCCACTTCATAATTGGATTGTTAGCATACCTGTTACATGTTCTTTATCTTTTATTCTAATGATGTTTCTTATGCACAAACTATGAAGGGGAGAGAGAGAGAGAGAGAGAGAGAGAGAGAGAGAGAGAGAGAGAGAGAGAGAGAGAGAGAGAGAGAGAGAGAGAGAGAGAGAGAGAGAGAGAGAGAGAGATTGAGAGAGAGATTGAGAGAGAGAGAGAGAGAGAGAGAGAGAGAGAGAGAGAGAGAGAGAGAGAGAGAGAGAGAGAGAGAGAGAGAGAGAGAGAGAGAGAGAGAGAGAGAGAGAGAGAGAGAGAGAGAGAGAAGGAGAGAGAGAGAGAGAGAGAGAGAGAGAGAGAGAGAGAGAGAGAGAGAGAGAGAGAGAGAGAGAGAGAGATTGAGAGAGAGAGAGATTGAGAGAGAGAGAGAGAGAGAGAGAGAGAGAGAGAGAGAGAGAGAGAGAGAGAGAGAGAGAGAGAGAGAGAGAGAGAGAGAGAGAGAGTACCGTCATAGAAGCTAAGACGTTGTGTAATTTTAAAAATGGGTTGGATAAATACATGAGTGGATGTGGGTGGGTGTGAGTTGGACTTCATTAGCTTGTGCTTCTAAGTCGGATGCCGTGCTCCTCCCTGAAGTGAATGTGACTGACCTGACTAGGTGAAGGCACTGCTTAAAGCTGGCGGGAGAATTGGACCTGCCTCGTATGGGCCAGTGGGCCTGTTGCAGTGTTCCTTCTTTCTTGTGTTCTTATCACAGCTACGTTTAAATATCAAGTTCGTGCCCTGCCACATGTTGAGAGAGGCAACAGACTGTGGTAAGTCTGCTCATATCTTCCTCTACCTTTAACATCATCTTAAACAAACACTAACTCCACTCACTCTTCCCGCTGGTTGAGGGCAAAAATAGCACAGACAGAAATTGCAGAAGTGGCAAGGAGTGAGTGGCGTGGATCTAATTCTTTATCCAGCTAACAAGTTACCACACTGTTTTCCTTTTCAACACGACTGCAGGGCAAAAGTGCTGGGTGATTCAGAGTGCTATGCAGTAATCATGAGGAAGATGCAGGGCTGCCCCTCCACAGCAGCAACAGCAAGAGCAGCAGCAGCACGGCATAAGACGGAGTGGGGGGGGGGGAAGGGGGAGAAGGACGCTCAGAAGAGTATTAAGTAATAAATCAGATAGTCATGACAGGCGCCGCCCAGCGCTTTGTCATCACGACGGGAAAGTGTCGGGGCAGTGACGGGCAGCCACAAGAAGGGGAGAAGCTATCTGCGCCTTGACGTTTACTGCCTACTTCTGCCCAATTACACTCTCACAGATGGACGAGGGAAGGGAGGAGCGACTACAGTATCTCCGTCCTATATCACCACAACATACAACGTACTATTCGCATCTCCAAACATGAAAAGAAACAAAGGATAAAGAAAATAAGATATATAAGAATGAAGTGCACAAACCATCTTGTCTTAGCTCCCCTTCAACTTGTATATTCTCTCAGCTTGTATATTCTCTCCTCAATGTGTATATCCCCCCATCCTCAAGTTGTACAACCGCCCCTCAAGTAGATCCCCCGTTCAAGTTGTATATCCCCCCATCCTCAGATTGTATATCTCCCATCCTCACACTGTATATCCTCCCTCAAGTTGTGTATCCCCCCTCCCTCCAAGAGGACATTCCTGTCAGCTACGTCAAAATCTCACCACCACAATCTTTCTGACTCTTTCGCTTTTGCCTTCAGCACCCCTGCATCTAGGTCCCCTGGTCCGGTTCCCTTCATCTTCCCCTTACACCAACTCCCAGGCCCTTCCCTTCCTGCCCTTAGTCCACGGATTCTTGCCACTCAACCTCGCCAGCACTTCCCTCACAGTGGCAATATAAACACAAATGCAGTATAATGTGATCCTTTATTGACTACGTTTCGCCCACACAGTGGGCTTTTTCAAGTCACAAACCGTCGGTTTGTGACTTGAAAAAGCCCACTGTGTGGGCGAAACGTAGTCAATAAAGGATCACATTATACTGCATTTGTGTTTATATTGCCATTGTGTCGGTATTTTATACCATTTATTTCCACTTCCCTCACAGTAAGTATTCTCTCGGGTGAGAGTACTATCCAATCACAGGTCTTTTAATTATACTTCCTGCTCCTTCTTCCACTAATTTAATCTTTTTATTTCCTCCCTATTGTTTATGTTGTTACTCTCTTTCCTCTTCTCCCACATCTTACAGGACACTTGACTCACGAAATCGTAATGACACGATTGCAAACAAACCATACCCCGGCCGGGATTGAACCCGCGGTCAGAGAGTCTCAAAACTCCAGGACACTTACTATATGCACCAGTTTCTGTGTCTGATTTACCAACTTGTCGGTTCTCTGAACCATTTATCCACATCAGTTTCTATAGTTTCCCCTCCTAGACAATTTATAAGTGCATGAACTATGTATATTTGTTTTTATCAACCTTCACGTAGTACTTTCCTACTACCAAAAGTGTTTCATAAGTATAATACACTGTGAAGGGTCTGCTGTTGGTGGACACGTCAGGACATCTGTAAGTAAAAATTTTTAACTCTTACCTGTTGTCGAAAGAAAAATATATTACTAGCAATTATAGCAGAGTGGAAAACGTGTGTGTGTCTCCGGGTGGTTGCTGACTGCAAACTTAATAGCGGATCAACTAAGTTGTGATGAATATGTATGCCAGCGGAATGCCAGTAACAATAGTCTGGTTGACCAGGGAAGCACTAGACAAATCTAGCCCAGGGTCGGGCTGTGGGAGTGGAAAAACTTTCGAAGTCCATCAAAGGTAAAATCAAAAGTAATTTCTCTTTTAAATTAGCCTCCTGTGACTTCAGTGATCTCTTAATACCTAATCAGTTCTCTCTCTTAATTTATATGTGTAATTTAGTGACAGGGTGATGTATATAGTAACCCTTCAGTTGTATTAATTATATGTAACTGGTGATACTGTTAGTAATTAACAGTAATACCTTGAGGAAAAGGTGAGAATAATGAACTATATTAGCAGTAATTAAGGGACTGGGTATTACAGTATTATTAAGCAGTGGTTAGTACAGATTAGTTTGTGAAGGAGGTTATAAATACATAATTATTACATTATCCCTTCCCTCCTCTCTCATTCTCCTTCATCCCTTCCTCTCTCCTCCATCCATTCTCAAACTCTTCCCTACTGTTTCTTCCCTCCATCACTTCCCTCATCCTCCTACCCCGACAAATATTTACATTTCACTAAGAGGTTGTTCAAAAATTGGAAATGGTGTGGCTGGTCAAGAAGTACTGGAGGTCACCTTGGTCACCTTGGTCACCTTGGTCTCCTCAACCTGCTGATCACTGTTGTAAGGCCCACTCTCAGCTAACCAGGCTCAGGCAAGCTAAACGACAGCCTCACTCACCCCTCTCACTCCTGCCCCCCATTCACCTGGCCCACTCCTCCAACCCATTCCACTCACATGTCCCGCTCCACCACACTTGCCCTTTCACCAACTTACCTCATCTCCTTTTCAAATCCACTTATCTCTCATCCACCCCATCACCTTGCTAGTATTTATACTCCTTGAATGAAAAACTGCATTCAAGTTAAACAAATTTAGATTTAGGATGGATATATGCAAGAATAGGCTTGGCAATAGAGTTGTATACTGTGAAAAAATATTTGCTGAAGCCCCACAGCCCCTTCCCACCCCAACCCTAACTCTTGTTTCTCCCCTCCCTTACACACATCTGTCCTATCTGTTCCAAGCAGTCATAATGAGAGTACTAGGAAAGGGGAGGTGGGATAAAAAAGAAGGGAGATGGAAAGGGAGCAACCGAGAGGGAGAAAAGAGGAAGAAAACAGTGGCAAAGGGTGAGTTGATGACGAAAAGGGAACATGAGAGACTGGGTGAACAAAGGAATAAAGGGAGACAGAGGAGAGCCCGTAGACAAGTGACTGGGGGAGACAAGAAACTGAAGGAAGGAGAGAGACTAAGAGGAGACATGAGACAAGGGAAGAGAGATGAGGGGAGACAAGAGACTGACAGGAGAAGAGAAATCAGACTGAGCATTACTCGCCATATACATATCTTCCTATATACCTTTGATGGGTTTCGGGAGTTTTCATACTCCAGCAGCCCGACCCTGGGCCAGGCTCGTCTGGTGCTGGCCAGGCCAACCTGGCTGATAAAAAAAATGTGCCACAACGAATTAGAAAAAAGCTGCGAAAATGAAAAGTTAAGGAGGGCACAGGAAAGAGAGAAAATTATAACAGTAGAGAAGCAACCCTGATGTAACGTAGGGGAAGGGCAGAGAGACGGGTGAGAGGGAGAGAATTATACATTAGCACTGAGAGAGAGAGAGAGAGAGAGAGAGAGAGAGAGAGAGAGAGAGAGAGAGAGAGAGAGAGAGAGAGAGAGAGAGAGAGAGAGAGAGAGAGAGAGAGAGAAAAAGAGAGAGAAAGAGAAAGAGAGGATGAAATGTGAAGGCTCCAGTGAGGGGGGCGTCGTCCCCTGCGGAGTCTCTTATGGAGATGAGGAGAGGTGAATAGCTGCCCGCGGAGGGATAAGACTGTTGGGCGAGGGAGGGAAGGGTTAGAAAGGATGGGGAGGGAATGGGAAGGGAAGAAAGACGAAGGGAACAGGAAGAGAAGAGAGGGAAGGGTTAGGGAGGATGGGGAAGGAATGGAAAGGGAAGAGGAGAGGAGAGAGTGGGGATGATAAGGAAAGCCAGAGAAAGTTATGAATGGAATGATGGAGTATGTAAATGAGAGAGAGAGAGAGAGAGAGAGAGAGAGAGAGAGAGAGAGAGAGAGAGAGAGAGAGAGAGAGAGAGAGAGGAAGGTTGTAAGAAATGAGAAGAGAAGGGGTAAGCAAGACAGCAGCATTAATACAACTTATCCTCATTGTACAACATCAGTTGACCAACGTCAGTGTCTTAACATGTCCCCCAGTGACAGCTGGTGAAATTGTGAGGAATCTATTAATTATTAGCTTCGGTGACGTGGACTGACGTTCATAACATAGAGCATGTTCAACTAGCACTGATGTACACGCTAAAACTGTGATAAGGCAAACCTCCCATAACTCAAGCTGGCAGCTGGAGAACCAGGGTGAGGACAATAACAAGGTAGCAGGTTGACAGCCAGGGTGAGGACAATAACAAGGTAGCAGGTTGACAGCCAGGGTGAGGACAATAACAAGGTAGCAGGTTGACAGCCAGGGTGAGGACAATAACAAGGTAGCAGGTTGACAGCCAGGGTGAGGACAATAACAAGGTAGCAGGTTGACAGCCAGGGTGAGCTCCCTACGAAAGTAAAAGACTGGGCAGGCGATGCAAAATGCCGCCAATAAAAAGTAGGGGCGCCATTGGTACACTAAGAGAAAACACCATAAGTGTCCGGGGCCCAAAACTGTTCAACAGCCTCCCATCAAGCATTAGGGGAATTGCCAATAAACCCCTGGGTGCCTTCAAGAGAGAGCTGGACAGATACCTAAAGTCGGTGCCGGATCAGCCGGGCTGTGGCTCGTACGTCGGACTGCGTGCGGCCAGCAGTAACAGCCTAGTTGATCAGGCCCTGATCCATCGGGAGGCCTGGTCGTGGACCGGGCCGCGGGGGCGTTGATCCCCGGAATAACCTCCAGGTAACCTCCAGGACAATAACAAGGTAGCAGGTTGACAGCCAGGGTGAGGACAATAATAAGGTAGCAGGTTGACAGCCATGGTGAGGGACGGGAATAATAAGGAAACGTGCAGAAAGACCTATCATGTAAACGTAAGGTAGAGCTACCATGTAAACAAAAAGGTAGAGCTACCATGTAAACACAAAGGTTGAGCTACCATGTAAACACAAAGGTTAAGCTACCATGTAAACACAAAGGTAGAGCTACCATGTAAACACAAAGGTAGAGCTACCATGTAAACACAAAGGTAGAGCTACCATGTAAACACAAAGGTAGAGCTACCATGCAAACACAAAGGTTGAGCTACCATGTAAACACAAAGGTAGAGCTACCATGTAAACACGAAGGAAGAGCTACCATGTAAACACAAAGGTAGAGCTACCATGTAAACACAAAGGTAGAGCTACCATGTAAACACTTCATGTACCAACACGTAAGGGACACTACAAGAGAGAGAGAGGAGAGGATGAACCAGCAAGGCTGGACTTAGTATTCACCTTGAGTAGTGCAGATATCGAGGACATCACATATGAAAGACCCCTTGGGGCCAGTGACCATGTGGTTTTAAGCTTCGAATACACAGTAGAGCTACAAGTGGAGGGGGAAGCAGGAAGGCCAGGACGAATGAAGCCAAACTACAAGAAATGGGACTACAAAGGAATGAGGAACTTCCTGAACGAGGTTCAGTGGGACAGAGAACTGGCAGGGAAGCCAGTTAATGAGATGATGGAATATGTAGCAACAAAATGCAAGGAGGCTGAGGAGAGGTTTGTACCCAAGGGTAACAGGAATAATGAAAAAGCCAGGATGAGCCCATGGTTTACCCAAAGGTGCAGGAAGGCAAAAACCAAGTGTGCTAGGGAATGGAAGAAATATAGAAGGCAAAGGACCCAGGAGAATAAGGAGAGCAGTCGTAGAGGAAGAAACGAATATGCACAGATAAGAAGGGAGGCCCAAAGACAATATGAAAATGACATAGCAGCGAAAGCCAAATCTGACCCGAAACTGTTGTACAGCCACATTAGGAGGAAAACAACAGTCAAGACCAGGTAATCAGGCTAAGGAAGGAAGGAGGAGAGACAAGAAATGATCGTGAAGTATGTGAGGAACTCAACAAGAGATTCAAAGAAGTGTTCACAGAGGAGACAGAAGGGGCTCCAGAAAGACGGAGAGGTGGGGCACACCACCAGGTGCTGGACACAACCGAGGAAGAAGTGAAGAGGCTTCTGAGTGAGCTAGATACCTCAAAGGCAATGGGGCCAGATAACATCTCCCCATGGGTATTGAGAGAGGGAGCAGAGGCGCTATGTGTACCCCTAACAACAATATTCAATACATCTTTCGAAACAGGGAGATTGCCTGAGGCATGGAAGACAGCAAATGTAGTCCCAGTCTTTAAAAAAGGAGACAGACATGAAGCATTAAACTACAGACCAGTGTCACTGACATGTATAGTATGCAAAATCATGGAGAAGATTATCAGGAGAAGAGTGGTGGAACACCTAGAAAGGAATGATCTCATCAACAGCAGCCAACATGGTTTCAGGGACGGGAAATCCTGTGTCACAAACCTACTGGAGTTCTATGACATGGTGACAGCAGTAAGACAAGAGAGAGAGGGGTGGGTGGACTGCATATTCTTGGACTGCAAGAAGGCGTTTGACACAGTTCCACACAAGAGATTGGTGCAAAAACTGGAGGACCAAGCAGGGATAACAGGGAAGGCACTACAACGGATCAGGGAATACTTGTCAGGAAGACAGCAGCGAGTCATGGTACGTGGCGAGGTGTCAGAGTGGGCACCTGTGACCAGCGGGGTCCCACAGGGGTCAGTCCTAGGACCAGTGCTGTTTCTGGTATTTGTGAACGACATGACGGAAGGAATAGACTCGGAGGTGTCCCTGTTTGCAGATGACGTGAAGTTGATGAGAAGAATTCACTCGATCGAAGACCAGGCAGAACTACAAAGGGATCTGGACAGGCTGCAGACCTGGTCCAGCAATTGGCTCCTGGAGTTCAATCCCACCAAGTGCAAAGTCATGAAGATTGGGGAAGGGCAAAGAAGACCGCAGACGGAGTACAGTCTAGGGGGCCAGAGACTACAAACCTCACTCAAGGAAAAAGATCTTGGGGTGAGTATAACACCAGGCACATCTCCTGAAGCGCACATCAACCAAATAACTGCTGCAGCATATGGGCGCCTAGCAAACCTCAGAACAGCATTCCGACATCTTAATAAGGAATCGTTCAGGACCCTGTACACCGTGTACGTTAGGCCCATATTGGAGTATGCGGCACCAGTTTGGAACCCACACCTAGCCAAGCACGTAAAGAAACTAGAGAAAGTGCAAAGGTTTGCAACAAGACTAGTCCCAGAGCTAAGAGGTATGTCCTACGAGGAGAGGTTAAGGGAAATCAACCTGACGACACTGGAGGACAGGAGAGATAGGGGGGACATGATAACGACATACAAAATACTGAGAGGAATTGACAAGGTGGACAAAGACAGGATGTTCCAGAGATTGGACACAGTAACAAGGGGACACAGTTGGAAGTTGAAGACACAGATGAATCACAGGGATGTTAGGAAATATTTCTTCAGCCACAGAGTAGTCAGTAAGTGGAATAGTTTGGGAAGCGATGTAGTGGAGGCAGGATCCATACACAGCTTTAAGCAGATGTATGATAAAGCTCACGGTTCAGGGAGAGTGACCTAGTAGCGATCAGTGAAGAGGCGGGGCCAGGAGCTCGGACTCGACCCCCGCAACCTCAACTAGGTGAGTACAACTAGGTGAGTACAAAGGTAGAGCTACCATGTAAACACAAAGGTAGAGCTACCATGTAAACACAAAGGTTGAGCTACCATATAAACACAAAGGTTGAGCTACCATATAAACACAAAGGTTGAGCTACCATATAAACACAAAGGTTGAGCTACCATGTAAACACAAAGGTTGAGATACCATGTAAACACAAAGGTTGAGCTACCATGTAAACACAAAGGTAGAGCTACCATGTAAACACAAAGGTTGAGCTACCATATAAACACAAAGGTAGAGCTACCATGTAAACACAAAGGTTGAGCTACCATATAAACACAAAGGTTGAGCTACCATGTAAACACAAAGGTTGAGCTACCATATAAACACAAAGGTTGAGCTACCATATAAACAGAAAGGTTGAGCTACCATGTAAACACAAAGGTTGAGCTACCATGTAAACACAAAGGTTGAGCTACCATGTAAACACAAAGGTTGAGCTACCATATAAACACAAAGGTTGAGCTACCATATAAACACAAAGGTTGAGCTACCATATAAACACAAAGGTAGAGCTACCATGTAAACACAAAGGTTGAGCTACCATATAAACACAAAGGTTGAGCTACCATATAAACAGAAAGGTTGAGCTACCATGTAAACACAAAGGTTGAGCTACCATGTAAACACAAAGGTTGAGCTACCATGTAAACACAAAGGTAGAGTTACCATGTAAACACAAAGGTCAAACTTCCATATAAGTGTCCTTGTAACATCCTACATTAATGTACCCATGACCTAAGACGCGTTAACTCTCAGTCCTCGTACCTTCCACCCCTCCCCTCTATGACAAACCCCTTCCCAAACACGTGCCACCCAGACCCCGTGAATAACCCCCCCACCCCACCACCACTCTCCCGCCGCCGCCGCCGCCGCCGCCGCCGCCGCCGCCGCCGCCGCTCTCTCTCATTTCCAGGTGGAAATGTAAAGAATTCACAAGTTGGCTTTTCCTCCTTGGTTCCCGGCCCTCAACTTTAAAACAAAGTTGTGTATAAACATTCCAGCCACCTCCCCCTGTACCACTCTACCTTCCCCTCCTACCACTCTTCCTCCCCTAACTACCCACAATCTCCATCCCCTTCTCTCCAGCCTCCCAACTCCTCTCTGGTGAATCTTGGCGTGTTATGTTGTGTTTTTTATTGGCCGTCTCGGCGGAAGATAAATAATATGCTGCCTCCAACTTTTACAATATAAAGACTCGTTGCTAGACCACAGAATAAAGAGAGAGTGAAGCAGCGGAGAGAGGGAAATGGAGGGGAGAGGGAAGCGGAAGGAAGAGGGAAGCGTAGGGGAGAGGGAAGCGGCGGAGAGGGGAAGAAAGATAGGGAGAAGGAAGTGGCTGAGAAGCCCTGAGAAAGACAAGGACCTTTTGAGAAATTCGGTGATTCTTCGCCTTTACCTGTAGAGGCAATTTCTCCCCCCCCCCTCTCTCTCTCTCTCTCTCTCTCCCTTGCATCTCTTCTACATTTCTTATTGGTACAAGTTTGGAGCACACTTCCAGTGCCTCTGAGCTCATCCTCTCCGGACAATATTCTGAATTTATGTTACTTATACTAATTTCCCAGTATTTCAGTAGGGTCATGATCTATTTGATCCCAGTTAATGTATTTATTGATCCCAGTTAATGTATTTATTGATCCCAGTTAATGTATTTATTGATCCCAGTTAATGTATTTATTGATCCCAGTTAATGTATTTATTGTTAAAGAGTGAATTATTGAATACACTTTCTTGATTGTTAATAATATGTAACTGGAACTCCTTCAAGGCTATACCAGAGTAGCTGGAACACCTTGAAGACTATACCAGAGTAGCTGGAACACCTTGAAGACTATACCAGAGTAGCTGGAACACCTTCAAGATTATACGAGAGTAGCTGGAACACCTTGAAGACTATACCAGAGTAGCTGGAACACCTTCAAGATTATACGAGAGTAGCTGGAACACCTTGAAGACTATACCAGAGTAGCTAGAACACATTCAAGACTACAACAGGGCAGCTGGAACACACTCAAGACTATACCAGAGTAGCTGGAACACATTCAAGAATATACCAGAGCAGCTGGAACACCTTGAAGACCATACCAGAGCAGCTGGAACACCTTGAAGACCATACCAGAGCAGCTGGAACACCTTGAAGACTATACCAGAGCAGCTGGAACACCTTAAAGATTATACCAGAGCAGCTGGAACATATTCAAGACTATACAAGTTAGCTAGAACAGTCAAGAGAGTACCAGCATAGCTTAAACAATCAAGACTGAAAAACGGGTTACATTACTAACGGCAACAGACTACAAACGTGGCTAACATCAGTACCCAATGACAAAATCGACAATGGAAGCGTCTCAAGGAGAACAGCTGGAAAGCCAAGAGACGAGGGTAAGAGCATCTGAAGGAGGATTATGATGAAAAGGAAGACTGCGGAAAAGAAGGTTTGACGAAAAGAAGAATGAGGAAATGGAGAATAGAAGGATTACGAGAGTAAGAAGATTAGGAATATGAGAGTAGGAAGAGGAGGCACCTGAGAGTAAATGAGGATTATGATAGCAAAAGGATAAGAATGGAAAACTGATAAGCTGCACGATGAATATGATGAAGGGCAGGAGCAGAATGAAGGTGACGATAATAATGATGATGATAATGAGGGTGCAAAAGTTTAGTGAATGTAGGTGTAAGGGGAGGGAAGGGGTTGAGGCAACAGTAATGCGTGCTTGCTGCTGACCACCTCAGATAACACACTTCTACCACCTATTATTACCCGTCGTGGCTGGTGCAACCCCAGCACGATACACTGCTGCCCCAGGCTCTCCTACACGCCACCATTATCTTACTTAAACTTAATAACATCTTTCTTAAATCTTTCATTTTTCTCAAATCTAGATTACATATTTTTGTCAATTCCTCGACGCCAGTTTGAACATCCAGTTTTAAACAAGAACTGAATCAATGGTGGTGCTTACATGTGTGTGTGTGTGTGTGTGTGTGTGTGTGTGTGTGTGTGTGTGTGTGTGTGTGTGTGTGTGTGTGTGTGTGTGTGTGTGTGTGTGTGTGTGCGCGCGCGCTACTCCTACTTCACCAATGCCGACCATCTTTTGCGATGAAGTGTGACGGAAAACAGCTAGCTTTTGTTCCCACAATTATCATACGGAAGAGGGAAAGCAATACACTGTAAAGTTACTATTAAACAGAACTGGGTAGCAGGTCACTGGGTGTTCCCACAACGTTCATATTATATAGCATAGGGCAGCAGTACACTGAAGATGGTCCCAAATTGTTACCATCATACAGAATAGGGTAGCAGTTCACTGCAGGCGTTCCACAATGTAATTATCGCATAGAATAGACAGCAGTACACTGCGGATATTACCACAAAATTACTGTCATACAAAGTAGGGCAGCAGCACACTGCTATGGTATAAACCATATTTATGTATAAATATGGTATGCTGACCTGGGCCTGGAGGGCATTCCGGGGATCAACGCCCCCACGGCCCGATCCATGACCAGGCCTCCTGGTGGATCAGGGCCTGATCAACGAGGCTGTTATTGCTGGCCGCACGTAGTCCAACGTACGAACTACAGCCCGGCTGATCCGGCACTGACTTTAGGTATCTGTTCAGCTCCCTCTTGAAATAACCAGGGATCTATTGGTAATTCCCCTTATGGCTGGTGGGAGGCTGTTGAACAGTCTTGGACCCCAGACACTTATTGTGTTTCCTCTTAGTGTACTAATGGCGCCCCTACTTTTCACTGACGGTATGTTGCATCGCCTTCCAAGTCTTCTGCTTTCGTAGGGAGTGATTTCTGTGTGCAGGTTAGGAACCAGTCCCTCCAGAATCTTCCAGGTGTAGATTACGATATATCTCTCTCGCCTGCGCTCCAGTGAGTACAAGTCAAGTGCTTCCAGGCGTTCCCAGTAGTTAAGGTGCTCGATGGAGATTATACGTGCAGTAACATTCTCTAGAAATGCAATTTCACCTGCCTTGAATGGAGATGTTAAACTTTGGTAAGAGATACCTACAAATTGGTTTCACAAGACACGTGAGCAAACACTAGGACATATCTATTAAAAAACGTTTCGGTCCTGGGACCTTGATCAAAGTTCTGGGACCGAAACGTTTTCTAATAAATATGTCCTAGCGTTTGATCGCGTGCCTTTTTAAACCTAAATGTGCTAAAAAAAATCTCTATTCTGAAATTAAAATGAAAGGTGATTAGCAGGAAGACCACACACTGGTTCACTAGCCATAACTTACCCCTGGAGCGCAGTTCCCATAAGCAGGTGGAGAGAAGTGTTTCCTGTCCATCCTCATGCATCCTCTTCCTTTCGTGAATCTTAATTATAGCGGAGGATGTGCTTTAGTTCACGCTCCTCGTCACCCTCTAGCATCCCTGAGGAGCGAGGTTCACATTCCTCGGCTTCTAGTATCTTGAAAGGGTTAGGTTCTCATTCCCCTAGACTTCCAGCATCACAGAAGGCCAAGTTATTATCTCCCTCTCTTTCCAGCATCACAAAAGGGCGAGCTTCAAACTCCTCTCTCCTTCCAGCATTACAGAAGGCCAAGGTTCACACTTCTCTCCCTTTCCAGCATCTCAAAAGGGCAAGGTTCATAGATCCTTTACTCTCTCTGCCTACCTGTATCCTGGAAATATCCTCCCTTTTTTCCCCCCACTTCGTGCCGCCCAGGTTGATGGAAAGACAAGAAAAAACAAATAGCAACTAGAAGTTTAACTGTGAAAACCCCTGAGAGAGATGAGGTGCCATTGCCTGGCCTCCTCCCACCACCACTGGTGTAATATGTTGCCTCAAACCATTCACCTATCCATGGTTGTGCCTGGGACATTGACCGCCTCATAACACTCACTTACCTGGTGTGTGTTATTAGTGACCTTAACATCTTTGCGATATTGTTGAGAAAGGAGACGGTTATGAAGAACAAGTATTTGTTTGGATGTTTCACTTGATCGATACGATGTCCAAATAGACTTGTTTCCAATACCAGTGTTTTCCCCTCACATATATTTTAGCGTTAAGCCCTCCAATCTTTTACTGATGCAGTGGATTACTAGCCCTAAGGGATCTATTGTATCTTACGTTTAATACCATTAATTTAGTTAACATTCACAGCTGTCTCTAGTTCATTACACCTTTTCCGTCCTCACACTGATGTCCATTATAGCGTCACTGTGGTCCATTTCACACAGTGTTCCTTTGTTCACAAACACATTCTTAGTGTTTGTGAGCAAAATAACACTGTGAAATTATTGGACAAGGTTGGCTGGAGTGAGAGTACAGGGAGCTTATGAGGCTAAAGGCAGCTTGTAAGGCTACAAGAGTGAAAGACGCATCGCATGAGAGTTAGTGGCCAGTACAGTAAGTGGGCGTGTACTTGGCAAGGTAAGTGGTAAGTTGTGAGCAGTCCAGTGCTGATGACGGTTCTGTAAAAGAGAGGCCACATACCAACCCACACAGGCAGTAATATACACATACCAACCCACACTGACAAGGAATGTACACATACCAGCCCACACTGGCAAGGAATGTACACATACCAACCTACACAAGCAGTAGCATACACATACCACAACCTACACATACCAGATAAGCTGAAGACACACATGTCTGTCTTCTCATCAGGCAAGAGTAGAACGCCTGATGAGAAGACAGGGAGAAAGAGAGGTGCGAGGGGAGATTAGAGAGCTTGGAACAAATGTGAGGATAGGATGGTAAGAGGGAAAGGTGTGGGTGGAGAGGAGAGGGATTGAAACAAATGTAGGATGGGGGATAGGATAGGCGTGAGGGGAGAGATGGGATGGGACACAAGTGAGAATGGGGAGTACTCACGTGCTACCTCCCTCTTTCCTCCATCTATCCCTCCCTCCCTCTCTCCCTCCAACTCTCGTTTTCTCATTCCATCAAATTCAAACATTTGATATTAAAATGAAAAAGCATAAGAACTTGAGTACAATACAAAACTGGAGTCATAAGCGACTTTCACCCAATCAAAGTAAATTGTGAGCCCCAGGAAGGAAGAGGAAGGAGGGAGAGGACGAGGAGGTTGTAAGAGGGGAGGAGGAAGAGGAGGAGAAGAATGAGAGGAAGAGGAGGAGAGGAAGGAGGAGGAGGTGGAAGGAGGAGGAGGTGGAAGGAGGAGGTGGAAGGAGGAGGAGGTAGAGAAGGATGTGGAAGGAGGAGGTGGAAGAAGGAGGATATGGAAGGAGGAGGAGGAGGAGGATGTGGAGGGAGGAGTAGTAGTAAGTGGAGGGAGGAGGAGGCGTATGTGGAGGGAGGAGGAGTAGGATGTGGAGGGAGGAGGAGGAAGGAGTATATTACATGTGAATTACTGTCTGCCTTACAACCCTCAACACCCCTGCCTGCACATCATCATCACACCCCTGGAGTTTACCTGGAGTCGATTCCAGAGGTCACCACCCCCATGACCCGGTCCCAAATCAGGCCTCCTGGTTGCTTTCCTGATCGATCAGGCTGTTAGTGCCTGCTATCCACAGTCCAACGTATACACCACAACCCGGTTGATCTGCAGAGTTCTCTTCTGAAGACAGCTAGGAGTTTGATGATCCCTCGTACGCATGAACGGAGGGGTGTTGAAGAGTCGTGGTCCCTTAACACTTACTGAGTTCGATCCCCAGCACCGTCTGCCAAGTTTGGGGTTTTGAGACTCTCTGACTGCGGGTTCTAACCCCGCCCGTGGTATGATTTGTCTCTTTTGTTCCTAGGTAATAATTTCGGTGTGTCGGTGTGCACACAGCACCATGTTCCATCCAACATCACCATGCTGCCTGGCCCATGACCGGGCTCAGAGAGTAGATAAACTCTCAAAACTCTTCGAAGATACAATCCCCTTATACCACCCTTCTACAACCCATCACCCTACCACACCTTAACACCAATCTGCCACATTTAATTCTCTCATTTGACAGCCACGGATGAAGCCTTGACTTCTCTAGTACAGTAAATAAATCGTTCCAGATTGAACATTAAAATGGTATAAAATACCGACAGGTTGTTAGGTAAGACACATATGCAACAGTTAGGTATCTTTATTGTGAAACGTTTCGCCTACACAGTAGGCTTCTTCAGTCAAGTACAGAAAAGTTGATAGAAGCAGAAGATACTTGAAGACGATGTAATCAGTCCATCACCCTTAAAGTTTTGAGGTGGTCAGTCCCTCAGTCTGGAGAAGAGCATTGTTCCATAGTATGAAACAATATGGAGAAGAAGTGACAGGATGGAGCTTTTTATAGCGCCAAGAGGTGAGACTGCTGAACACACTTGAACCCTACGCCCTGTGTTACTTGTCAACCATTGCTCTCACAGTTTATGAGGAGCAACCACCAAGCTAACACGAAGTCTGAGCAGCGAGTAAGTAATCTTCGGGAGAGCATGAGTGGCTCGTCCAGGTGCCGTGGTCAGACACCTTAAATAACTCCGTGCACAAATTACCTCCCGTGTCAGCGGTGAGAAATATATTTGTGGTTTAAGCTGTCGGTGGATGAACCACAAGGGGAGACAGAGAGAAAAAAACTGTAAAATCGACTTGGTTGAAAGATATTTTTATGTTGACTGGTGTCTGTGTAAAACAAATAACAGCAACACGACGACACCACTGGAGATTTATCCAAGATTAAAACGCACACAAATTCCTGACGCTTTTT
The DNA here is from genome assembly GCF_038502225.1 of Cherax quadricarinatus. Taxonomy (NCBI): domain Eukaryota; kingdom Metazoa; phylum Arthropoda; class Malacostraca; order Decapoda; family Parastacidae; genus Cherax; species Cherax quadricarinatus. Next base: position 11,273,720 of record NC_091371.1, on the reverse strand, counting down.
CTTTCTGCTTAAACTGACATAAAAATATTGAATTTCTTGCGGGGCCAGAAGATGAGAGGATGGGAGAGAAGAGGGAGAGAGCGGAAAGAAAGAGAAGAGAGAGGAAGGAAGAGGAAAGAAAGGAAGAGGAGAAGAGGGAGGGAGGTAGAGGAGGAGGAAGGAAAGGATACAACGGGATAAGAGAAAGAGATTGAGGATATTACTTGTATTTTAATCGTAATCAATTCCCGGGATAACTAACCAGCCAGCCGGTCCCAGATCAGGCTTCATGGCTGACAGCCTGATCAATCAGACTGTTAGTTATGCCCACAACAGACCGACTTATCAGGAATTGACTTGAAGAGAGCTAGAAAAGTCTTGGTCCCCTTACACTTTTGAGTTATTACTTGGTGAAAGAAACGTCATTACATTAGTTATATTAAAACTTGCACTATTGTTTTTTCATCTTAGGTTATGCATTGTTTTATTTATCCTCTCATCCCGGGTTTTACCTTGTTTTATTAATATATTAAACCTAAATTATACTCTGTTATGTCTTCTGATCCTAAGTTATACGTTGTTATGTCTTTTGATTCTAAGTTATACGTTGTTATGTCTTTGGATCCTAAGTTATGCGTTTTGTCTTTTGATCCTAAGTTATATATTGGCTTATGTCTTTTCAAAATAAATGATTGTAAGGTCTGAGGACGAGATTTAACAGAAGAAAACCCGGCCACTTGCAAGTGCCAGTCAATAGTCGCAGCTATCACTCAAGTCTTAAAACACCCGTCTTCAAGGACTTCACAAGGTCCCTCTGAAGTCCTTTGTTAGTCACACTGGTAATGAAAGTATTGACGAAGCTCCCCGTCCCGCCTACCCGAACACCAGTCTCCAATATATCTGTCCTTTTCCACCAGTTCCCATCCCATCTGCCCCCTCCCTCCCTCTCTTCCATTGATGGGAACTGGAGGACAAGGAGGGGTATACCAGAGACGAGTGTAGGAGAGGCAGAAAACTCAACATTTCCACTGCTTGTGTGACTATAACAGCTTCTCTGACGGGCCTCGTGAAATCTTTGAAGATGAGTGTTTCAAAGACTTTCCTTGAGTGACAGATGCGTCCACTGCTTAACACTTGCAAGTGACCAGACGCTTCTTCAGTGCTAACCCTCAGGTTCACACGTTATAACAAGAATAATTTAGGATGAAGACATAAAACATATAACCTAAAATGAAGTGTGAGAGGAGAGGAGAAGAAAGGGTTGGATATCAGAGGATGAGAGAGAAGAGGATGAGAGAAGAGAGGATAGGAGAGGTGTGCTGAGTGAACCAGACAAGTGTAACACTAGCAGCTAAATTCATTACCGTATATGTATCAATTGGTGATCACAAATAAGCCGGATGGACAAACACTACCACCCTGCCCATATCTATTACACACATCACTGCCTGTATATACCTTTGATGAGTTCTGAGAGTTTTTCTTACTCCCAGAGCCCGGCCTTGGGTCAGGCTCGTCTGCCACACGCAGTTTTCCTTATAAGCAAGAACATACTCCTCCTCCTAAATACAGACTCCTGTCGTTAAGAGAAAATTAGACAAGTTGCTGCAAGCTGTTGCTGATCACCTTGCAAGTGTGAACACACACACACACACACACACGTCTTCACTGCTGTCGACAGAACGCTCTTCAACTAGCCGGCATGTGGACTGCGTGCAGCGAACATCAAGGACCTGTCTGAGACCGGATCTCAACACCTCATCTTCAAGACCACGGTACTCTTCACCATCTCTAAGGCTGAGGGACTGATTACGTCATCTTCTGTATATACTTCTACATGCTTCCTATTTTCTCCTTGAATTTATAAAGCCACTGGATGGCGAAACGTCTACAAATAAAGATAACCAGATGTTGCATATGTGTCAAATTCCTCATTCTGGTAGGTACGTACAGCACCAGCTATACCTACTGCACCACCTCGGGTACCTGCATTCGCTCCAGCTATCTCCAGAAAATGATCTCTGACCCTTTACGTTACGGTACAGGTAAAACTCCAGGAAGTCACGATTATTCCATTTACATCTTCCACTCACTAATATATTTCATGGTAAGGCTCCTCGGCAAAAATACGTAAAAGAACGTTATTTTAAGACAAAGAATAATTCCTTACCAATCAATGAGGATTAATTCAACTGGATAAGTCATTTTTGACTCTCAACATTTAATTACAGGACAAACATTGTGGAACATAATACAAATTCTCTTATTTATTTAGCGATGTTTATGATATAAACAGGACAAACACTGTGGAACAAAACAAATTCTCTTATTCATTTAGTAATGTTTATGATATAAACAAAAACATTTAATTACTGGACAAACATTGTGGAACACAAAACAAAATCTATTATTTATTTAATGATGTTTATAATATAAACAAAAACAGACTTTATCTTCCCCAGAATTTCTAATATAATAAACGATTCAGAGAATTTTACAATTTTTTTCCTTTCCAGACGATGATCTTTCGAGGAGCTAGCAGAGTCAAAGGTCCCAAAAAACGTAAAAGGGAATGACTTGCGAGTCAGATGTGAGCTCAACTACTGAAGACTGAAACAATACACAGATAACCCGCACATAGGAGAGAGAGAAACTTATGACGACGTTTCGGTCCGACTTGGACCATTTACAAGTCACACTAAAATCTGCTGGACTTTTTGCTGCCTGTAATGAAAAAAAAAAAACTTACTAAACTCACAGCTTGACATAGTATTACCGACGTCCTCTTACACCTACAATTTAGTCATTTTATCCTGTTTGCATGTTTTCCTATAACCTTGATAAGCACACAAAGAGAGAGACAGAGAGAGGGGGGGGAGAATAGGGCATAGGATCAAGGAAAAGGAAAGGGGGATAAGGGGTGAAGGGAGAGAGGAGAAAAACAACCATAAAAAACAATGAACGACAAGTTGTAAAAGGTCACATGTGTGTGGAGACAAAGAACAATGAGCCATCATTTCAAACCTTCATTTCACTTCTACTCATCCTCATTACCGCCTATAGTGGAACAAACTCCCGAGTACAGTTATTGAGGCTAAAACGTTGTGTAGTTTTAAAAATAGGTTAGATAAATACATGAGTGGGTGTGGGTGGGTGTGAGTTGGACCTGACTAGCTTGTGCTGCTGGGTCTGGTACAGTGCTCTATCCTTGAGTGGGGATGACCACACTGGGTGGGTCATTGGTCTAATCCGGGGGGGGGGACATGGACATGCTCCGCATGGGTCAGTAGGCCTGTTGCAGTGTTCCTTCTTTCTTATGTTATGTCTTATCTACCCTCATATGTACTTCTACGCATCTCACGCAACTTCTACGCGCCTTTATGTGTATTTCTATGCACAATAATAAATAATACACATATACACTCCCTATCAAATTAAAAATGAAGCAAATGCTTGCCATTCAGACCAAGGTACGGGTGGGAGTTAGAACCCAGTGCGTAACCACTACATACCTGTGACCAGTTTCGAAAGTTATTTTACTCTCAGAATTCATTAATGACTGCCTAGTCAACCAGGTTGCTGCTGCCAGCGCCCCAGTCCTAACAGCCATCATAACATGGTTGATCTGGCACTTTTAGAAGGTAGGTACTCACAGTCCATACACTTTCCTCTCAGCATAACTAACACACTTACAAACTATCACATCCTTATCTCCTCGCTCCGGTGCTCAGATTTTCAAACTTCTTGTGCTGTCTGCCTCTTCTCCCACCCAAACACACTCTCTACAACTTTTAAATCTTCAAAACTTTTGATTCCCATTCACATATTGCGAAACTAGGAGGATGTGCGAGTGTGAGACATACACATTACCATGCTCTCACAACCATAAACACTCACGACTATACACATTTATTTCAGTCAGAATACGAAGACCACACGAGGAATCATCATTGGATTTTTTTCCTAAGACCATACCGAATTTGCAGTCCAGAGTTTGTTGACAAGGAATTTGCACACATATACCAAACCTTCATTGAGCTACATTTTCTTTCCTTTTTCATCGAAAAAATGTAAGAAAAGAGCCCTATCAATTCACTACGCACTAACAACCTTCAAACATAGGCATAATCTTCCCAACTGCCAAGTTGCTTTGAACGTCTCCAAAGAACTTGCACAAACCAACAGTAGAGTCGCTATCGTTATCAGCGCATCCATTAAATATCTGACTACGACCGAAGTGAAGAACCTTGAACCGGCCAACGCGGAGTCTGTGACAAAGTATACGTTGGTGAAACAGCACGAAACCTACAAACACATCTCAATGAATACATCAATGTTTATAAAAACGACAACCTCTTCCTTCTTCTGCCCTTGTTATCGCCCATCCTCTCTCCTCGCTCCTCCCCCCACTTCAGCCTTACCCTCTCTCTCAATCGCCTTCCCGTCTCCTTTCCTTGTACCTCTTCCTACTCACTTTCTTTAATCAACCTCAACGCTATATGATTTACAGTAACATTTTTACCTTAATTTTAATCTCAGTCCAACTTTTTCTTACTTATTTTGTCAATACGGAGAATAATCTGACAATAATCCTTCCTCTGTGCTCCGTCATCTCCCTCTCCTCCATCCCTCTTATCATTTAGTCACATGTTATCTAATAATATAATTGACAGGCTGTTGAGATTTCTCGGATTATTATATAGCAACAGAGAGACAGGTGAGGCTAAACTCCTGATAAATATCACTGACTAGCATCATATGTAAAGTGAAATCATCAATGTAATATTAATGGCCGCTTAGAACTCTCTGAACGAACGAGATAAATTTTAGAGCAGCAACACTGCTTTTAATACACTGAAAATCTTGCCTCACTAGCTTAATCAAAATGAATGAAAGGCTCTCGTATATAAGACAAGAATCAGGATTAGACTAGTGAATTTTCCTTGAGTGGAGAACAAAGCCACGCTCAGTGGACGATAGCTTACACCGGTAATTGTACTGAATGACCACACGGATTCAGCGCTTCATGAAATACAATACCTTAACATGAGAACCTTCCACTCGTATCTCGCAAACTAATCCACAAACTCCAAACGCAAAGTAAGAGATTAGAAAGAGGAATGCCTACGTGTCAGATGTGGGAGGAAATACATATACGTATATATATTATATAGTATATGCAATAAGATCACAGTTAACAAGTGATATCACAACATGAAAAACAATTATTGTGAAAAAATGTGAGAAATTACGAAAACGTTTGGAAATTCATTATTTTTTCACAGTGGTTGTTATATATATATATATATATATATTATATATATATATATATATATATATATATATATATATATATATATATATATATATATATATATATATACCTATATATATATATATATATATATATACTATATATATATATATATATATATATATATATATATATATATATATATATATATATATATATATATATATATATATATATATATATATATATACATGTATATATATATGCATGCAAGACAAGCTTTGCAAAACACACACACAAGTGTAACGTCATGTACCTCTCCCACAAGTATAGTATCATGTAACATTCTCACCACTCACCGTCCTCTCATCTCTCCCACCATGATCTGTCATCGTCTCGCTACCTGTCAGCTGACATCCTCCCTGCCTCGTCATTTCTCTCTACCACTAGTACTTCCCACACAATCTCTCATTTCCACCTCTGTTACCATCTCTCCAACACAAAATTTCCCCACTCCTCACCTTATCTCTTCACTCCACGATTTCTCCCATCTCCTAAGCCCCATTATCACTCCTCAGCTCCCCACTCCGCGATCTCCTGGTCGTCAATCACACTGTGCACACAAAATACCTTAAGATGCAGACTAGGGTTTACAGTGTGACATATGCTGACTATGACCGCTGCTGACACCTGCTAATATATTTGCCGAGGGAGGGAGGGTAACCAGTAAACACTGAGGGATGGAACAGGAATGTAAATAGGGGAACTAAGGTATGAGGGAGACCAGGGAAGTTAAAATAACGATGAATGGAAATGTTAAGGGAATAAGTTGGAATAGAGCAAGAGAAAAGGGCATGACAAAATAGGAAAGTGGAGCTGATGAAAAAAAAAGGGGAGCCAGTGTTAATTCCCTGGCCTCTAGGGCTGTATCAGAGCTCTAGGTGTGCATGAAGCTTGTGTAACAAAACTTTACACGTAGTATAGTGGGGGCAAGAGTGTGTCATGCGAATCAAGGCACCTTTACAGTGCTTATTAACCTATACTGAATATTATTCACAATTCCTCTTCTCTTGGGCCTTGTCATATCTACCTTTGAAAATGTGTATGGCTATAACCCACGGAGCGGGTGAGGTTTGAACCCATGGCGAGTGAGGCGTAAAACTCCAGGTCAGTGTGTAAGCCACTCACTCGCCATGGATTCAAACCCCACCCATTCCGTGGTTTGTTTACAATCGTATTATTACGATTTCGTGAGTTGTATATGGCTATAATTTACATCGCTTCCTCATCTAGTCCATCTGACTTCCCTAGCCACCCTAAGATTGAGGCAGTATTATCCAAGATTTCCATGTCTCATCTACGTGTTGTTTTTACATCTCCAGGTCGCTGGTTCCAGCATTTCGATGTCTGTCTCAATCCGTTGTGTGCATTCCTCTTTGTATCTTATTATAGTAATTACGGTTCCCCAAGTCGTCCTCCGTTCCACGGCCATTAAAGTCAAGGCCTTTTATCTCTTCCTCATAGAGCATCCCCTCCAGGTTATGGAGCAATCTAGTTACAATCCTTCATCAGGTAGAGAGAGAGAGAGAGAGAGAGAGAGAGAGAGAGAGAGAGAGAGAGAGAGAGAGAGAGAGAGAGAGAGAGAGAGAGAGAGAGAGAGAGAGAATGTTTGCATACAATAAAGTGAAAGAGAGGATGAAACCAAGAGAACAAATAAGAAAAATAACATTTACTACCTTCTTACACAAAGACAAAACAATTAGTGTGAAGGTTAATTTAGTGTCAAGAAACAATGGCAAGGAAGAAGTTTGGTGAAGCAACAAAACAGTGGTAGCCTCCCCAGGGCAACCTTTGTTAACCGCGGCTGAGGTGTGTACCTCCAGCCTGTGCAAGTCTAAACACAATCCTCACCAATTATCACACCCTAACAAGTCTTAAAAATCTAGAAAATGCTTTTCGTGCATTAAAGACATCACCTGAAGGATGTTTCCGTCAGCCACCGCCGCCGAGGCCCAGTCACAGACCAGGCCTCTTGGTGACTCAAGGCTTGATCAAACAGGCTGTCACTGCCGGCCTCACGCAGTCCAACGTATGCACCACAACCAGGATGATCAGGCAGTGACTTGAGAAACTTTTCAAGTTCCTTCTTGGAAATTGCCAGGTGCCTACTGGTAATCCCCCTTATGGTCAATAATAACCCACAGGGAGACAAAAAGTCAGAAGATTAATTGATCTGTATATTTCAACCCCATGATGGGATCCTCTTCAGCAGATACACAAGTGAAAGGAGAACATGAGTTTATAGGAAGGTTCCGCCTCTCAGAGTGCAGGGCAGCATACAGCGTGAGAGGACAGGTCAAAGGATGGAATCTGGGTATAGAGGACATCACCCACAACCTTCTTGCTTACTACTGGCCCATCCCTTGGGTATGACCTACTTCCATTGGGGAATCCCGCCTACCAGTAACAATGTCATCGTCTACTGCACGCCCCTCACCTCACGCCAGTATATAAGCCCCAATCTTTTGCCTGTGCTTCAGACTCCTCAAGGCTACGGTGCTCTTCACTAACTACAAGGCTGAGGGACTGATTACCTCATCTCTTGTATATAGTTCTACATTTTTCACATAATGTTCATGTATTGTATTGATAAAGCCACTGGATGCTGAAACGTCTACAATTATAGATACCAAGATGTTGCACATAAACCATACCACGGGCGGGGATAGAACCCGCGATCAGAGAGTCTTAAAACTCCAGCCCGTCGCGTTAGCCACTAGACCAGCTAGCCACAATAAGATTCGTCCAACTAGGTATATTTCTACACCATAGGAAGGTTAGCACAGGCACCACTGTGACCACAAATGCAAGTTTTTACAGACGTATCTCCAGCTAGCGTGGCCGTGACGAACTCTAGCTGAAGTCCCCTCAAAGACTCTCTGACCGCGGGTTCTATCCCCACCCGTGGTTTGGTTTGTTTGCAATCGTGTCATTACGATTTCGTGAGTCATGTTGCACATGTGTCTAATTCTTCAACATGTCGGTATTTTATACCATGCATGTACAACGCTGATACGGTGCAATAATTTATGCCTTTGTCTATGTCGGATATGAGAATGAGGAAGAAAACAAGGACCAGAACTACACCCTGGGGTGGAACAGAGTTCTTCACTATGGCAGCCTCCGATTTCACTCAGTTCATCCTTAAACTTTGGGTTCTATTCGTATAAAATACTGAATATCCATCTACTCACATCTGAGTTATTCCTTTTACACGCATTTTGTGAGCTATTACACAACGGCCACACTTGTCAAAGGCTTTTACAAAGTCTGTGCAAACTACATCTGCATTTTGCTTGTCAAATATTCAACTGTCAAATAATAAGAGAGTTCCCTCTCCATGTATTACATTGGAGAGAGTAATGGGAACTGATGATATTAATCTGTACAGCTTTGTATATAGAGAGGCAACAACGTTACTTTAATATACAACTCAATAAACATTTATCCTTCCAGCTCCCTCCACTAAAAAAAAAATCATGACCCGCAAATATAACCTGAAACTTTTTGAACTCACAAATTTTACAAGTGTAATCGGGGAATCGGAGAACAATAATAAAAAGCCAAATTTGCAGCGGCCATTATTTTTCAATTACTGCGCTCTTTGGTTAAAATAAACATCAACGCTACATAAAACAAAGCTTGGCAGGGAGCAGTGTGCAAGAGGTAATAGGGAGGATAAGTAAACAGGGAGTATGGAGCAAGAGGAAATAGGGAGTATAAGTAAACAGGGAGTATGGAGCAAGAGGAAATAGGGAGTATAAGTAAACAGGGAGTATGGAGCAAGAGGAAATAGGGAGTATAAGTAAACAGGGAGTATGGAGCAAGAGGAAATAGGGAGTAAAAGTAAACAGGGAGTATGGAGCAAGAGGAAATAGGGAGTAAAAGTAAACAGGGAGTATGGAGCAAGAGGAAATAGGGAGCAAAAGTAAACAGGGAGTATGGAGCAAGAGGAAATAGGGAGCAAAAGTAAACAGGGAGTATGGAGCAAGAGGAAATAGGGAGCAAAAGTAAACAGGGAGTATGGAGCAAGAGGAAATAGGGAGCAAAAGTAAACAGGAAGTATGGAGCAAGAGGAAATAGGGAGTAAAAGTAAACAGGGAGTATGGAGCAAGAGGAAATAGGGAGCAAAAGTAAACAGGAAGTATGGAGCAAGAGGAAATAGGGAGCAAAAGTAAACAGGGAGTATGGAGCAAGAGGAAATAGGGAGCAAAAGTAAACAGGGAGTATGGAGCAAGAGGTAATAGGGAGCAAAAGTAAACAGGGAATATAGAGCAAGAATAAGAGCAGGGAGAAAAAAAGAGTAAGAGGGAGGAAGAAAAAGAAACAGACCGGAGGTAGGCGAGAGAAGAGGGTGAAAGGCCAGGAGATAGAAGGCGGGAAAAGGGTAGGTGGAGGGCTAAGAAGGGTAGATGAAGGAGAAGGGTAGGTGGAAGGAAGAAAAGGTGGAGAAAGGAAGCTGGATAAATATGAAGCGAAGCGGAACTTGCCATGGAGGGGAGGAAGAAAGTGAGTGAGAGAGAGAGAGAGAGATTAATAACGCTAGTTAATGTATGTAAATAAGGGAGAACTAAATGTAGTGTAAGCAAAAAAAAGATGGCGGATGTGGCAGAATAAATGACGCAAGCGAGTTATTAATATGCAAATGAAGGAATGCAAGGGAGAGAGAGAGAGAGGGGGGCAGGGGACTGGAAGAGGGTAAAAAACTGTTAACTCTAAGAAAAAAAAGAGGAGATGAAAGAGAAGTGACAAGAGTAAGAGGCATCAGGCGGGAGAGTAACTGTGTTGATCTAAATCACAGACCAACATGGCTGTTACCAGCCATGACAGAGAGGAGGCAGGGAGGGAATGATGGAGGGAAGGAAGGATGGAAAGAAGGATGGAGGGAAGAAAGGATAGAGGGAAGGAAGGGTTGAGGGAAGGAAAGATGAAGGGATGGAAAGATAGAGGGAAGGGAAGATGAAGGGATGGAAAGATAGATGGAAGGAAAGGTGAAGGGATGGAAAGATAGAGGGAAGGGAAGATGAAGGGATGGAAAGATAGAGGGAAGGAAAGGTGAAGGGATGGATAGAGGGAATGATGAAGGAAAGAATAGACAGGAAAGGAAGAATAGAAAGAGGGACGGAAGGATAAACGGAAGACTGGATAGAGGGAAAGAAGGATGAAGGGAAGGATACAGAGAGAAGAATGGAATGGAGGGAAGGATGGATAGAGGGAAGAATGGAATGGAGGGAAGGATAGATAGAAGGAAGAATGGAATGGATGGAAGGATGGATAGAGGCAAGAATGGAATGGAGGGATGTATGGATAGAGGCAAGAATGAAATGGAGGGAAGGATGGATAGAGGCAAAAATGGAATGGAGGGAAGGATGAAGGGAAGAATGGATAGGGAAGGAAGGATGGATTGTATGGGGAGAGTGGAGAGAGGTAGAAGGAAGGTCATGGGGGTATGGAGTGGAAGATACCATGATAACACTGAGGGGGGAGACCCCCGTATGACAAACACCAGCCGTGCAGATATGGCAACGCACCCAATAAATCCATATCCTGACAAAGCCTATAATACCCCCACCCACCACCGCCCGTCCCCCTCCCCACCCAAACATCACCCCCTTACCTCCAACAACCCCCCCCTCACCCCAGATCCAGCAAGCCCGCCCGCCCGCCCGCCCATCAAGCTAGGGAATCGAAGAATCAACAGATGTCATTTCCTCAGTCAATTTCACACAACAAATGTATCGAGCGCTGGCCAGGCACCAGACTCGCGTCAAACGTTGTAAAAATTGGACCAGTATGGAATTGTTACACACGCGCTAAAACACTACTCCAACCAAGCCATTTTACAGGGATCCAGTCTGCTGTGTGTGAGAGAGAGAGAGACAGAGACAGAGAGAGAGAGAGAAATACAAGGACACAGATATTCAGCCAGGCACAAAGCTGGGGCGGCAGACAGACAGGCAGGCAGGCAGGCAGACAGACGGGTAAACAAACAGGATGACAGTCATCTACAGAGGCAGATATGCAGATAAAAGTGTAAGGACATGCATCGACACGGATGAACGCGGACACACCGCCCACCTTGGAGAGGGGCAGGGGATATGTTCACGGCGTATAAAATCCTTAACGAAATTAAAAACACACGGACTGTTTAAAGGATTCGCCCAGAGACAAAGACCGCAGATGGCCACCAGCAGCAACAGCCTGGTTGACCAGGCAAGTACCAGACGAGCCTGACCCATGGCCGGGCTCTGTGAGTAGAAAAACCATCGAAACTCATCAAAGGAATATCAAACATGAAGCAAAGGATAAAATAAGTTTTAGGATTTAAAGAGCACCAAGACCTACAACATAAAAACACTACTGCCAATAATAAAAAACTAAAACGTAACTTACGTACCAAGAATAAGAGCATTTATAAGTACACAGTGTAAATATATACGCTCAAACCAAGTAAAAATAACTTGCATCAGTTAAAAACCCATTATACTGCCAATGTTAAAAAGAAAAGTCTACTAAAATTTCCCTGAGGTCTCTTGAGGCACCTCAGTAACAGCCAAAGTTTTAAGTACATTTGATGATGTTTTCAGGAATCATCCTCCTCACTTTGTCTCAGATGAGGCCTCCTGAATGAGTGCTTGATCAATCAGGCATTTAATGCTTGCAGCACGCAGTCTGGTGTAGGCACTTTATGTTTACAGCAGGTGTGTTGTGTATGCAGGAACCACAAACGTGACATACAGACCATGACGGGAACACACAAAGAAATTCAGACCAGGACGGAAGCGAAACAGGAACATAGAATGAGACCACGACGGCGATCAAGACGGCAGGCAGACGGGAAAAGAAACCACGACAGAGATGCGGCCGGGTGACAGAAGGAACTGGCGCCCAGGAGGATGATATGGACGTGTGACAGACGGGAATGAAGCCCAAGAGGGTGACATGGACAGGTGACAGACGGGAATGAAGCCCAGGAGGTTGATATGGACGGGTGACAGACGGAAATGGAGCCCAGGTGGGTGATATGGACGGGTGACAGACGGGAATGGAGCCCAGGAGGGTGATATGGACGGGTGACAGACGGGAATGGAGCCCAGGAGGGTGATATGGACGGGTGACAGACGGGAATGGAGCCCAGGAGAGTGATATGGACGGGTGACAGACGGGAATGGAGCCCAGGAGGGTGATATGGACGGGTGACAGACGGGAATGGAGCCCAGGAGGGTGATATGGACGGGTGACAGACGGGAATGGAGCCCAGGAGGGTGATATGGACGGGTGTCAGACGGGAATGGAGCCCAGGAGGGTGATGTGGACGGGTGTCAGACGGGAATGAAGCCCAGGAGGGTGATATGGACGGGTGACAGACGGGAATGGAGCCCAAGAGGGTGATATGGACGGGTGTCAGACGGGAATGAAGCCCAGGAGGGTGATGTGGACGGGTGTCAGACGGGAATGAAGCCCAGGAGGGTGATATGGACGGGTGACAGACGGGAATGGAGCCCAAGAGGGTGATATGGACGGGTGTCAGACGGGAATGAAGCCCAGGAGGGTGATATGGACGGGTGACAGACGGGAATGGAGCCCAGGAGGGTGATATGGACGGGTGACAGACGGGAATGGAGCCCAGGAGGGTGATGTGGACGGGTGACAGACAGGAATGGAGCCCAGGAGGGTGATATGGACGGGTGACAGACGGGAATGGAGCCCAGGAGGGTGATATGGACGGGTGTCAGACGGGAATGGAGCCCAGGAGGGTGATGTGGACGGGTGTCAGACAGGAATGAAGCCCAGGAGGGTGATATGGACGGGTGACAGACGGGAATGGAGCCCAAGAGGGTGATATGGACGGGTGTCAGACGGGAATGAAGCCCAGGAGGGTGATGTGGACGGGTGTCAGACGGGAATGAAGCCCAGGAGGGTGATATGGACGGGTGACAGACGGGAATAGAGCCCAAGAGGGTGATATGGACGGGTGTCAGACGGGAATGAAGCCCAGGAGGGTGATAAGGACGGGTGAGAGACGGGAATGGAGCCCAGGAGGGTGATATGGACGGGTGTCAGACGGGAATGAAGCCCAGGAGGGTGATATGGACGGGTGACAGACGGGAATGGAGCCCAGGAGGGTGATATGGACGGGTGTCAGACGGGAATGGAGCCCAGGAGGGTGATATGGACGGGTGTCAGACGAGAATTAAGCCCAGGAGGGTGATATGAACGGATGACAGACAGTAAAGACAAACCAAAGTAGGGACAGGAGAGAGGGGAGACCCCTCCCCACACTGCACACATGGTATCACTGCCCCATCACAGAACCTGCGCTCTGGGGGGAAATATTCAAATCAGTCCTCGCTCTGCAAGTTAAATTTCCTCGAGTGGGTTCGTTCCAGGTATTGAACCACACCAGGGGGAGTGGGCTGTTGACTCTCTCTCTCCCTCTCTATTTCTCTCTCTCCCCTTTGCCACTTATGATATTACTGCTTGTCTGTTTCCGCCTCTCTGGCTCCGACTTGCTTCTCTCTCTCTCTCTCTCTCTCTCTCTCTCTCTCTCTTTCTCTCTCTCTCTCTCTCTCTCTCTCTCTCTCTCTCTTTCTCTTTATGCTTTCTCATAATTTTTTCCTCCAATGTTTCTCGCTGCTACCACTACAATTACTATCGACTATTACTACTATTATCTACAATAGCAATACTACCACTGACTATAATCACTACCAATTACCATCACTGGCGTCACCCTCACCACAATCACCATGAACGCGACAATTGCAATCAACTACTACAACCACCGCCCCACCAACATCAACTATCCTCTAATCAACCACCAACTGTCCCCAAAATCACCATCTACCTCATCCTCAACCACCACCACTACCAACTATCATCAAATACCACAATATTAACACTCATCTGCCATCACAATCACACCACTACTATCTAATAACCCAAAATTAACACACTACCTACCACCTACCACCATCAACAAGCATTAACTACCACCAACTGTTTCGATTGTTTCTTAAAGCGTAAGAGCGGGAGCGCCACCTTCCAGTTACCCTCACCCCTGCCATCCTCCCCACGGGCGAATCACTACCTACTTCCCAAAATTGCTCCCCATCAATTCCTCTAATGGAAATAAATTTAAAAAATCGCATGAGGGTGTAGGGAGCAGGGGTGTGGGGAGAAGGCGTTTGGGGAGCAGGGGTGTGGGAGGAGGCTCGAAGGAGGGTCAAAAGGCTGCAGGAGGAAGAGAACGTAACAAGAGGAGCCGGGAAGTAGCCGTCTTGATTGAAGCAAAACAGCTGGAGCCGGGAAGTAGCCGTCTTGATTGAAGCAAAACAGCTGGAGCAGGGAAGTAGCCGTCTTGATTGAAGCAAAACAGCTGGAGCAGGGAAGTAGCCGTCTTGATTGAAGCAAAACAGCTGGAGCAGGGAAGTAGCCGTCTTGATTGAAGCAAAACAGCTGGAGCAGGGAAGTAGCCGTCTTGATTGAAGCAAAACAGCTGGAGCAGGGAAGTAGCCGTCTTGATTGAAGCAAAACAGCTGGAGCAGGGAAGTAGCCGTCTTGATTGAAGCAAAACAGCTGGAGCCGGGAAGTAGCCGTCTTGATTGAAGCAAAACAGCTGGAGCCGGGAAGTAGCCGTCTTGATTGAAGCAAAACAGCTGGAGCCGGGAAGTAGCCGTCTTGATTGAAGCAAAACAGCTGGAGCAGGGAAGTAACCGTCTTGATTGAAGCAAAACAGCTGGAGCAGGGAAGTAGCCGTCTTGATTGAAGCAAAACAGCTGGAGCAGGGAAGTAACCGTCTTGATTGAAGCAAAACAGCTGGAGCCGGGAAGTAACCGTCTTGATTGAAGCAAAACAGCTGGAGCCGGAAAGTAGCCGTCTTGATTGAAGCAAAACAGCTGGAGCCGGGAAGTAGCCGTCTTGATTGAAGCAAAACAGCTGGAGCAGGGAAGTAACCGTCTTGATTGAAGCAAAACAGCTGGAGCAGGGAAGTAACCGTCTTGATTGAAGCAAAACAGCTGGAGCCGGGAAGTAGCCGTCTTGATTGAAGCAAAACAGCTGGAGCAGGGAAGTAGCCGTCTTGATTGAAGCAAAACAGCTGGAGCAGGGAAGTAGCCGTCTTGATTGAAGCAAAACAGCTGGAGCAGGGAAGTAGCCGTCTTGATTGAAGCAAAACAGCTGGAGCAGGGAAGTAGCCGTCTTGATTGAAGCAAAACAGCTGGAGCAGGGAAGTAACCGTCTTGATTGAAGCAAAACAGCTGGAGCAGGGAAGTAGCCGTCTTGATTGAAGCAAAACAGCTGGAGCAGGGAAGTAGCCGTCTTGATTGAAGCAAAACAGCTGGAGCAGGGAAGTAGCCGTCTTGATTGAAGCAAAACAGCTGGAGCCGGTAAGTAGCCGTCTTGATTGAAGCAAAACAGCTGGAGCCGGTAAGTAGCCGTCTTGATTGAAGCAAAACAGCTGGAGCAGGGAAGTAACCGTCTTAATTGAAACAGACAAATAAACAGATCGATACACACACAATAATGCATTATTGTAAGTCAAACAAGGACGAGGAAATGAACACTGGCAGCGAGTTGGTATAAGTGGATATGAAAGACACTAGTGGAATTTCAGTGTCCATGGCGTGTAGTTGCAGTGGATGGCGCCGGCTGCGACACCCACTAGCACGGCTGTTGCTCTCTCCGCCAGGATACGTCAAGCATTTCATTACCGAGAATATGAGCGCAGCGAAGTGGGGAAGCTGCAGACGAGTGTCGGAGTTCCGGTCGCCGAGCTCAACACTGACAGAGAAAGAAAGAGAGAGAGAAAGAGAGCACCAGGTAAACGGTAAATTACAGAGAGAAAGAGAGGGAAGTGCTCCTACAGAAGAATGAGAGCAAGAGAGAAAACAAAGAAAGGAAATAATTGCTGAAAAGTAACAAAGGAAAGAAAAGTGGCTGAGAAAAGGAAAGTGGCGCTACACAGAAAAGTCTGAAGGTTCAGCACTGGTCAGAGAGGAACCAGCGTTGATCACAGTAAAATGGCAGCATCGGGAAGGCGACCCTTAACGAGAATTCAATGAAAACAAAACCCAAGGGAAGAAGAAAGAACAAGTCTCGTACCACAGCCTGAGTGGCAGGTGGTAGCAGCAGCAGTATCAACACCACCATCAACAACAACTGCAGCAGAATTAGTAACAAAGGCAACAACAGCAACATTAGTAACACTAACAGCTGATGCATCAGTAACACTAAGAAGACTTGTACCATAAATAAAGCTTCTTAGTCACAGCCACCATCATGCTAGTAGTCGTTGTTGGCTTTCTCCTAGTATTCAACTTCCTCTTCCTCCTCCAGCTGCTGCTCCTCTTTCTTCTCCAGCTGCTGCTCCTCTTTCTTCTCCAGCTGCTGTTTCTCTCCCAAGTACTGTTCCTCCTCCTCCAGGCGCTACTGCTCTCCTCTACCTACTACTCTTCTTCCTTCTCCGGTTATTGCTGCTCTTCCTCTTCCTCTTCCAGCTACTGTTTCTGTTAATCCTGGGTTACAACACAGTGAAGTTAATCTAGTGATTTAAAAAACTCCATGGCCAAACAGCGTATTATCCTCCATCACGCGCCGGCCAGAGCGCAAAAAATAACAAATAGCTCTAACACTGGCAATTTAAAGCTGGTAATAATGTAAACAATGAGATCCGCGTTATTGATATCAATGTTCATATGCTAGTGTGTGTGTGTGTGTGTGTGTGTGTGTGTGTGTGTGTGTGTACTCACCTATATATGGTTGCAGGGGTCGATTCATAGCTCCTGGCCCCGCCAGGAGTGTATGTGAGCACTCAGATTTTTTTTTTAAATTAACATTATTTAGCACACAAGATTATGACATCTTTTCCCAAACACAAATGCTTCCAGTAGGTACTGGAGTTCCTAACGCAGGAGTGGGGTGTTTTTTTACTCAGGATATGAGAGTCCAGCAGGTACTGGTGTTTTCTAACACATTTTTCCCCTGGATAAGATCCCACATCACTCACCTTCATCTTCTTAAGCATCTCTACATATTTCTATCAGTTCTGAGATAATCCCAGGGTTAATGATCGAAGAACTAAACCTATTCCTATATTTTTCTGATTAAATCTGAGTGCCTCCCATTACCCAGGCGCAATGACTCATACGGGGTTTGCGCTTAAGCATAGTAGTAGTGGTAGTGGTAGCAGTAATAATAACAATCATAATAATAATAATAATAATAAGAATAATGATAATAATTTAGATCAATTATTGTTACTACAACATTTGTAGATCTTATTTTTTTGTGATTTCCACGCTAAACGATTCTTTGTTTGGATTCTTGACCGGGGTTATGAAATTTGCCAGTCTCGCTTATGCTGGTGATGTTATCCGCTTTATTGCGCTTCTGGTGACGTAAACTCCCGTGTCTTTGTCTTTCTGAGACACCAGCATTTTCTCCAAACAGATGCTACGCTCCATTTCTGGTCATCTTTCTCCTAAGATCCTCATTACCATGCAGTTACTCAGTTTGAAATCCAGTAGCCATTTGTCTGTCCAGTTTTTTGTATGTCTGGGTATCTCTGAAATATGTTTCCCCTCCTTCACTATTTTATCACTTCTATTAATTTCACATCTTCACCAAAGAAGGACACGTGTGATGCAGTCCCATTAGACAGGGGTCCCGGTACGGGTGGTGGTGATGATAGCAATGGTAATATGGGTGTTGGTGGAGGCGGCGGTGTTGTGGTGATGATGATGATGAGGGAGGTGCTATGATGGCACTGACACCATTATAATATGTAGGAGAAACCGCTAAACCAGTACGGTCTCAAGAACGTTACACTAGCTGCCATTCAGACACAATCAGCGTCTTCTTCCTTATAAACACGTCACACAGACACCTCCAGCGTCCTCTTCTTCATAAACACGTCACACAGACACTCCCAGCGTCCTCTTCCTCATAAACACGTCACAGACACTCCCAGCGTCCTCTTCCTCATAAATACGTCACACAGACATGCCCAGCGTCCCCTTCCTGATAAACACGTCACACAGACACTCCCAGCGTCCTCTTCCTCATGAACACGTTACACAGACACTCCCAGCGTCCTCTTCCTCATAAACACGTCACACAGACACTCCCAGCGTCCTCTTCCTCATGAACACGTTACACAGACACTCCCAGCGTCCTCTTCCTCATAAACACGTCACACAGACACTCCCAGGGTCCTCTTCCTCATAAACACGTCACACAGACATGCCCAGCGTCCCCTTCCTCATAAACACGTCACACAGACACTCCCAGCGTCCTCTTCCTCATAAACACGTCACACAGACACTCCCAGCGTCCTCTTCCTCATAAACACGTCACACAGACACTCCCAGGGTCCTCTTCCTCATAAACACGTCACACAGACATGCCCAGCGTCCCCTTCCTCATAAACACGTCACACAGACACTCCCAGGGTCCTCTTCCTCATAAACACGTCACACAGACACTCCCAGCGTCCTCTTCCTCATAAACACGTCACACAGACACTCCCAGCGTCCCCTTCCTCATAAACACGTCACACAGACACTCCCAGCGTCCCCTTCCTCATAAACACGTCACACAGACACTCCCAGCGTCCCCTTCCTCATAAACACGTCACACAGACACTCCCAGCGTCCTCTTCCTCATAAACACGTCACACAGACACTCCCAGCGTCCTCTTCCTCATAAACACGTCACACAGACACTCCCAGCGTCCTCTTCCTCATAAACACGTCACACAGACACTCCCAGCGTCCTCTTCCTCATAAACACGTCACACAGACACTCCCAGGGTCCTCTTCCTCATAAACACGTCACACAGACATGCCCAGCGTCCCCTTCCTCATAAACACGTCACACAGACACTCCCAGGGTCCTCTTCCTCATAAACACGTCACACAGACATGCCCAGCGTCCTCTTCCTCATAAACACGTCACACAGACACTCCCAGGGTCCTCTTCCTCATAAACACGTCACACAGACATGCCCAGCGCCCCCTTCCTCATAAACACGTCACACAGACACTCCCAGCGTCCTCTTCCTCATAAACACGTCACACAGACACTCCCAGGGTCCTCTTCCTCATAAACACGTCACACAGACACTCCCAGGGTCCTCTTCCTCATAAACACGTCACACAGACACTCCCAGCGTCCTCTTCCTCATAAACACGTCACACAGACACTCCCAGGGTCCTCTTCCTCATAAACACGTCACACAGACACTCCCAGGGTCCTCTTCCTCATAAACACGTCACACAGACACTCCCAGGGTCCTCTTCCTCATAAACACGTCACACAGACACTCCCAGCGTCCTCTTCCTTATAAACACGTCACACAGACACTCCCAGGGTCCTCTTCCTCATAAACACGTCACACAGACATGCCCAGCGTCCTCTTCCTCAAGACGCAACATTGACTGCCAATGCCTCTTCATTCAACACCGGAAGCCCTCTTGATGCTGGGCTAAGACCTCACATACCAACTTCTTCACTCTGTGTGAGAAGAGGCATAAGCCACCTATATTACGAGAGAGAGAGAGAGAGAGAGAGAGAGAGAGAGAGAGAGAGAGAGAGAGAGAGAGAGAGAGAGAGAGAGAGAGAGAGAGAGAGAGAGAGAGAGAGAGAGAGAGTGTGTGTATTAATGTTTAAAAAAATTGCAGTGAACAATAATTTTTAGTAATTTTATTAAAATCAGGGAAAAATGAGTTTCTCTTAAAATGAAGCAAATTCCTTCCCCACTCAGCTGAAGCCCCGATCTTTTCACTCCTGGCAGCACCATCCAGCTAGAACTCTGCTCGTTTAACCCATCATAGCACCATCCAGCTAGAACTCTGCTCGTTTAACCCATCATAGCACCATCCAGCTAGAACTCTGCTCGTTTAACCCATCATAGCACCATCCAGCTAGAACTCTGCTCGTTTAACCCATCATAGCACCATCCAGCTAGAACTCTGCTCGTTTAACCCATCATAGCACCATCCAGCTAGAACTCTGCTCGTTTAACCCATCATAGCACCATCCAGCTAGAAGCTCTGCTCGTTTAACCCATCATAGCACCATCCAGCTAGAAGCTCTGCTCGTTTAACCCATCATAGCACCATCCAGCTAGAACTCTGCTCGTTTAACCCATCATAGCACCATCCAGCTAGAATCTATAGTATCTTCAAATCAAAGCTAGGCTCGTGTCATCCCTTGTAGTATCATCCGGTTAGAGCTTTGATTGTTTCACTTCTGCTGGTATTAAGCATAAAGCTTTGCACGTCTCACCTCTTGTGATAACCTAAAGCTCTACACATCCCATCTCCAGTGGTAACAAACAAACGTCGTGGTAAGCTCCTCAATCCTAAGTGCGAGTTATTTGTGTATAAAGCTCTACACGTCATCTCCAATGGTAACAATTCTAAAGCTCTACACGTCTCACCTCCAGTGGTAATATAAAGCTCACCCAAGGTGTTGCTTTTCCCAAAGTATTTCCTCCAGTAGTGTGTATATGCAACTTATTTTGAATATTCATTTCGCGTCAATTAAAGCTCTTGTGATTGTTTACGTCGCGGAGACCGTCAGCGCATGTTTACGTCGCGGAGACCGTCAGCGCATGTTTACGTCGCGGAGACCGTCAGCGCATGTTTACGTCGCGGAGACCGTCAGCGCATGTTTACGTCGCGGAGACCGTCAGCGCATGTTTACGTCGCGGAGACCGTCAGCGCATGTTTACGTCGCGGAGACCGTCAGCGCATGTTTACGTCGCGGAGACCGTCAGCGCATGTTTACGTCGCGGAGACCGTCAGCGCATGTTTACGTCGCGGAGACCGTCAGCGCATGTTTACGTCGCGGAGACCGTCAGCGCATGCTTACGTCGCGGAGACCGTCAGCGCATGTTTACGTCGCGGAGACCGTCAGCGCATGTTTACGTCGCGGAGACCGTCAGCGCATGTTTACGTCGCGGAGACCGTCAGCGCATGTTTACGTCGCGGAGACCGTCAGCGCATGTTTACGTCGCGGAGACCGTCAGCGCATGTTTACGTCGCGGAGACCGTCAGCGCATGTTTACGTCGCGGAGACCGTCAGCGCATGTGGAAACACTTAAAAGCTTCCAGGTATATTTATTTACACCTTTTAAAGATACAAAAACTGTAAGGAATTTATAAAAAAAAAAGACTTTAATGAACCAAGAGATATGAAATTAAGAAGTCGCCATCTAGTCATGAGAAAGTAAAGGAACTCTGAAAAGTAGTAAGGAAACAGTAGCAAGACAAAAAAGTAGCATAAAATCTAGGAAGAAAAAAAGTAGAAAGACAAAAACAGAAGGAAGACAAAAACAGTAGAAAGACAAAAACAGTAGCAAGATATAAAACAGTAGCAAGACAAAAACAGTAGCAAGAAAAAAACAGTAGCAAGACAAAAACAGTAGCAAGACAAAAACAATAGCAAGACAAAAACAATAGCAAGACAAAAACAGTAGCAAGACAAAAACAGTAGCAAGACAAAAACAGTAGCAAGACATAAAACAGTAGCAAGACAAAAACAGTAGCAAGAAAAAAACAGTAGCAAGACAAAAACAGTAGCAAGAAAAAACAGTAGCAAGACAAAAACAGTAGCAAGACAAAAAAACAGTAGCAAGACAAAAACAGTAGCAAGACAAAAACAGTAGCAAGACAAAAACAGTAGCAAGACTAAAAAAAACAAGAAAAAAACAGCAGCAAGACAAAAACAGTAGCAAGACAAAAACAGTAGCAAGACAAAAAAAACAGTAGCAAGACAAAAACAGTAGCAAGACAAAAAAACAATAGCAAGACAAAAACAGAAGACAAAAACAATAGCATGACAAAAACAGTAGCAAGACAAAAGCAGTAGCAAGACAAAAACAGTAACAAGACAAAAACAGTAGCAAGACAAAAACAGTAGCAAGACAAAAACAGTAGCAAGACAAAAACAGTAACAAGACAAAAACAGTAGCAAGACAAAAACAGTAACAAAAACAGTAACAAGACAAAAACAGTAAAAAAACAAAAACAGTAGCAAGACAAAAACAGTAGCAAGACAAAAACAGTAGCAAGACAAAAACAGTAGCAAGACAAAAACAATAGCAAGAAAAAAACAGCAGCAAGACAAAAACAGTAGCAAGACAAAAACAGTAGCAAGACAAAAACAGTAGCAAGACAAAAACAGTAGCAAGAAAAAAACAGCAGCAAGACAAAAACAGTAGCAAGACAAAAACAGTAGCAAGACAAAAAAACAGTAGCAAGACAAAAACAGTAGCAAGACAAAAAAACAATAGCAAGACAAAAACAAGACAAAAGCAATAGCATGACAAAAACAGTAGCAAGACAAAAACAGAAGCAAGACAAAAACAGTAACAAGACAAAAACAGTAGCAAGACAAAAACAGTAACAAAACAAAAACAGTAACAACACAAAAACAGTAAAAAGACAAAAACAGTAGCAAGATAAAAACAGTAACAAAACAAAAACAGTAACAAGACAAAAACAGTAACAAGATAAAAACAGTAACAAGACAAAAACAGTAACAAGACAAAAACAGAAGCAAGACAAAAACAGTAACAAAGCAAAAACAGTAACAAGACAAAAACAGTAGCAAGACAAAAACAGTAGCAAGACAAAAACAGTAGCAAGACAAAAACAGTAACAAGACAAAAACAGTAACAAGACAAAAACAGTAACAAGACAAAAACAGAAGACAAAAACAATAGCAAGACAAAAACAGTAGCAAGATAAAAACAGTAACAAGATAAAAACAGTAACAAGACAAAAACAGTAACAAGACAAAAACAGTAGCAAAACAAAAACAGTAACAAGACAAAAACAGTAGCAAGACAAAAACAGTAATGACAAAAACAGTAACAAGACAAAAACAGTAGCAAGACAAAATCAGTAACAAGGCAAAAACAGTAACAAGACAAAAACAGTAGCAAAGACAAAAAAAAGTAATATAACAAAAAGCAACATAAAAAATCGTGAGTCAAAAGACACCAACTAACGTAAAGATGATTCTGATAAATTTTTATTACATACAATTACCACCGTATTCGAGAAGAGAAGGTATGAACACAAGTACAGGCAACACAAGTACAGGCAACACAAGTACAGACAACACAGGTACAGGCAACACAAGTACAGGCAACACAAGTACAGGCAACACAAGTACAGACAACACAGGTACAGGCAACACAAGTACAGGCAACACAAGTACAGGCAACACAGGTACAGGCAACACAAGTACAGGCAACACAAGTACAGGCAACACAAGTACAGACAACAAAGGTACAGGCAACACAGGTACAGGCAACACAAGTACAGACAACACAGGTACAGGCAACACAAGTACAGGTAACACAAGTACAGGCAACACAGGTACAGGCAACACAAGTACAGGCAACACAAGTACAGACAACACAGGTACAGGCAACACAAGTACAAGTAACACAATACAGGCAACACAAGTACAGGCAACACAAGTACAGGCAACACAAGTACAAGTAACACAATACAGGCAGCACAGTACAGGCAGCACAAGTACAGGCAACACAGGTACAGGCAACACAAGTACAATCAACACAAGTACAGGCAGCACAAGTACAGGCAACACAAGTACAGGCAGCACAAGTACAGGCAACACAAGGACAGGCAACACAACGACAGGTAACACAAGTACAGGCAGCACCAGTACAGGTAACACAAGTACAGGCAACACAAGTACAGGCAACACAAGGACAGGCAACACAAGTACAGGCAACACAAGTACAGGCAACACAAGTACAGGCAACACAATACAGGTAACACAAGTACAGGCAGCATAAGTACAGGCAACACAAGTACAGGCAACACAAGTACAGACAGCACAAGTACAGGTAACACAAGTACAGGCAACTCAAGTACAGGCAACACAAGTACAGGAAACACAAGTACAGGCAACACAAGTACAGGCAACACAAGTACATTCAACACAAGGACAGGTAACACAAGTACAGGCAACACAAGTACAGGCAACACAAGTACAGGCAACACAAGTACAGGCAGCATAAGTACAGGAAACACAAGTACAGGCAACACAAGGACAGGCAACACAAGTACAGGCAACACAGGTACAGGCAACACAAGTACAGGCAACACAAGTACAGGCAGCACAAGTACAGGTAACACAAGTACAGACAACACAAGTACAGGCAACACAAGTACAGGCAGCACAAGTACTGACAACACAAGTACTGGTAACACAAGTACAGGCAACACAAGTACAGGCAGCACAAGTACAGGCAACACAAGTACAGGTAACACAAGTACAGACAACACAAGTACAGGCAACACAAGTATAGGCAACACAAGTACAGGCAGCACAAGTACAGGCAACACAAGTACAGGCAACACAAGTACAGGTAACACAAGTACAGGCAACACAAGTACAGGTAACACATGTCGGGTAACACAGGTACAGGCAACACAAGTACAGGCAACACAAGTACAGGTAACACAGGTATAGGCAACACAAGTACAGGTAACACATGTCGGGTAACACAGGTACAGGCAACACATGTGCAGGCAACACAAGTACAGGTAACACAGGTACAGGCAACACAAGGACAGGCAACACAAGGACAGGCAACACAAGGACAGGTTACACAAGGACAGGCAACACAAGAACAGGCAACACAAGGACAGGCAACACAGGTGCAGGCAACACATGTCGGGTAACACAGGTACAGGCAACACATATACAGGCAACACAAGTACAGGCAACACAGGTACAGGCAACCCATGTCGGGTAACACAGGTACAGGCAACACAAGTACAGGCAACACAGGTACAGGCAACACATGTCGGGTAACACAGGTACAGGTAACACAGGTACAGGCAACACATGTCGGGTAACACAGGTACAGGTAACATGTGCAGGCAACACAGGTACAGGCAACACAGGTGCAGGTAACACCGGTACAGGCAACACAGGTGCAGGTAACACAGTTACAGGCAACACATGTCAGGTAACACAGGTACAGGCAACACATGTCAGGTAACACAGGTACAGGCAACACATGTCAGGTACCACCGGTACAGGCAACACAGGTACAGGCAACACAGGTACAGGCAACACAGGTGCAGGCAACACAAGTCCAGGCAACACAGGCACAGGTAACATTTGGAAGATAAGATTCACCAACACGCCTGAAAAAAAAAATTCCTTTGAAAACGTTAAAACGGGCTGGCGTGCCGATGGATGTTAAGGGTGACAGGTCAGGAGGCAGCTGGAAAGAGGTTAAGGTTATTCTCTTTACCAATTCCCCAGTATTCCAGATACTGCTCTTGAAATTCAGGCATATTCGAAATCTTTTAACCAAGAGCCTTCTCCTAAAAATATTGCCCATCCAACAAAATGCTTTGTACGATGCTTGTAAAACTGTCTCGCCCTTGACGAAACTTATTAAATCATCTTCAGATGATGCTTGTAGTAGTAGCTGTTGTAGTAGTTGCAGAAGTAGTGGTTGTAGTAGTAGTGGTAGTAGTAGTGGCAGTAGTAGTGGTTGTAGTAGTAGTAGTGTAGTAGTGTAGTAGTAGTAGTATAGTAGTAGTAGTAGTAGTGTAGTAGTAGTGGTTGTAGTAGTGGTAGTAGTGTAGTAGTAGTAGTAGTGTAGTAGTAGTGTAGTAGTAGTAGTAGTGTAGTAGTAGTGTAGTAGTAGTAGTGTAGTAGTAGTGGTTGTAGTAGTAGTAGTGTAGTAGTAGTGTAGTAAGTGGTTGTAGTAGTAGTAGTAGTAGTGTAGTAGTAGTGTAGTAGTAGTAGTGTTTGTAGTAGTAGTAGTGTAGTAGTAGTGTAGTAGTAGTAGTAGTGTAGTAGTGTAGTAGTAGTAGTAGTGTAGTAGTAGTAGTATAGTAGTAGTAGTAGTAGTGTAGTAGTAGTGGTTGTAGTAGTGGTAGTAGTGTAGTAGTAGTGGTTGTAGTAGTAGTAGTAGTGTAGTAGTAGTAGTAGTGTAGTAGTAGTAGTAGTAGTGTAGTAGTAGTAGTAGTAGTAGTAGTAGTAGTAGTAGTAGTAGTAGTAGTGTAGTGTAGTAGTAGTAGCAGTAGTGTAGTAGTAGTTGTAGTTGTAGTAGTAGTGTAGTAGTAGTAGTAGTGTAGTAGTAGTAGTAGTGTAGTAGTGTAGTAGTAGTAGTAGTAGTGTAGTAGTAGTAGTGTAGTAGTAGTGGTTGTAGTAGTAGTAGTGTAGTAGTAGTAGTAGTAGTATAGTAGTAGTGGTTGTAGTAGTGGTGGTGGTAGTAGCAGTAGTATTAGTAGTAGTAGATGAAGTAGTATAAACAGTAGCAGTAGTAGTAATAGTAGTAAACTCTGAATACACTTCCACGACACACTATCCTAAGCATCAATTCCACTCATCTATAATTACACTACTTACTTTATAAGCAGCCTTACATAACATTTTCAACTGCTGATCCAGATATGTCTCCTCCCTGAAGTCAGAAGCAGGCGTTGAGTCCTTTTAATACATACCTGTAGTAGCTAACAGATCAGCAGATAACCAAACAGAAAGGTGCTACTGTGTGTGTGTGTGTGTGTGTGTGTGTGTGTGTGTGTGTGTGTGTGTGTGTGTGTGTGTGTGTGTGTGAAATGTAAGCCTTTTAAATATTTTGCACTCTGGCAGAATTGTTGGTCATTTTATCAGTCTCATAAACATATATGATAAATAGCACCTACAAACTTCAACTTTCAGTATACACTCAATCTTATTTATGTGTGTTTCTTAACATCCCTTTTCATTTTAAGAGGTCTGGTGAACAGCGAGGGTGACGATCATTGAAACTATATACCTCTGATGAGTTTCGAGAGTCTTTCTATTCCCGGAGCCCAGCCACGGGCCAGGCTCGTCTGGTGCTAGCCTTGTCAACCAGGCTGTTGCTGCTGGTGGCCCGCAACCCCACATACCCGTCACAGCCTGGTTGATCTGGCACCTGGTGAAGATACCTGTCCAGTTTCCTCTTGAAGACTTCTACACTTGTTCCGGCAGTGTTTCTAATATCTTCTGGTAAGATGTTGAATAATCTGGGGCCACGGATGTTGATACAGTGTTCCCTTATTGTGCCCGCTGCACCCCTGCTTTTTACTGGGCTTATTTTGCACTTCCTCCCATAGAGATATAGATAGCTATTAGCACCAGTCATAGCCCTCCAGCAGGGACTGCATTCCCAAGTACGAAGGCACTAACACCAGTACTGAGGCATTGCCACCACAAGTACTGAGGCACCACCACCAGTGCTGAGGCACCACCACCAGTGCTGAGGCACCACCACCAGTGCTGAGGCACCACCAGTACTGAGGCACCACCATCACCAGCGTCACACAACAAGATGGCCACAGTACTTCTCCGTGACTCCTCTGGTTGTAGCTGCGCTATAAAGACCCACCATTAAAAAATAATATGCTCGGGCTTTCCTCATAATTACAGCCGTCAAACCCGTCCGCCCGCAGTCATTCCCGATTCCCAGGACCATTCCCAAATATTTATGACTTTCCAGATGGAGAGTAAAACACTAAAATGCCCTCATATCACTCCCGTAATACAGGGTTGAGTGGTGCTGGCGCTGAGTAACGCAAGGTGAGGGGAAGAGGTGGTGGTACGAAGATGTGGCAGGAAGAGGTGGTGGGAGGAAGATGTGGCAGGAAGAGGAGGTGGGAGGAAGATGTGGCAGGAAGAGGAGGTGGGAGGAAAAAGATGTGGGAGGAAGATGTGGCAGGAAGAGAAGATGGGAAGATGATGATGTGGCAGGAAGAGGTGGGGAAAGAGGTGTCGAGAGGAAAAGATGGGAGAAAGAGGTGATGGGAGGAAGACAAGGTGGGTGGAGGAAGTGGGGGAAGAAACAGGTAGAAAAATAAAAGGTGGCAGGAATAGGCGGGGGAAAGCTTGAGAAAGATACGAGGGAAAAGATAAAGGGGAGGTGGAAGAAGGAAGGGACAGGGGATAAAGAAGTGAGTGTGTTCTTATCTGTTGTCTACCTGGTGTTGGTTACCAGGTCTCCTCACCCAGCCTCCCTCCCTCCGCACGCCTCACTTCCTAGGGTAAACTGGGTGCTTGAGAAACTCTGCGGAAACTAACAACACCCTTGAAGTCAGGAAGGTAACACAGCATACTATATTACACTCGTCCAAGATGACACCGCACCATTTTGCAGTCTTCACGCTAGTGAGAAGCATCCTACTCACCAAACACTCGCACTTAAGTAAGCAACTTTATGACGAGTTTCGGTCCTCGACTACTGTCAAATGACAATGGCCTTTAATGAATGATGTTTGGTGAATAGTTCCAGCCACAGTATTGTGTCTGTGACCACACAAGTGAAGTATTAATTGAGAGTGTATAAATGTATCTGTCTAATCATCACATATGGATGCATCACATATGCATCCCTGGATACAAGTATAGATGCAGGGAGAACAAGTATAGGTCGACACACTCCTCCCTGGATCCAAGTATAGATGCAGGGTGAACAAGTATAGGTCGACACACTCCTCCCTGGATCCAAGTATAGATGCAGGGTGAACAAGTATAGGTCGACACACTCCTCCCTGGATCCAAGTACAGATGCAGGGAGAACAAGTGTAGGTCGACACACTTATCCCTGGATCCAAGTACAGATGCAGGGAGAATAAGTGTAGGTCGACACACTCCTCCCTGGATCCAAGTATAGATGCAGGGTGAACAAGTATAGGTCGACACACTCCTCCCTGGACCCAAGTATAGATGCAGGGAGAACAAGTATAGGTCGACACACTCCTCCCTGGGTCGCTCTCCTCGACACCACACATGTATATTCCATGACTTGTGTTTACCTCTTGCATACCAACGTCGCTGCCAGCCGGACACTCCCAAACTTCTCCGCTTCACTCTTGAAATTAGTATTATTATTTTGTCTCCGTAGCAGCTTACCAAAATTTTGGGCTGGAATACATTTTAATTCCATTAAGGCCAATTTACCCATATAGAACAGAGAAAAAATGTACACAGATTAACTTAAATATAAAAGCATTTACAAAATCCGGTTTGAACACTATCATTCATGATGCAAGTTCCAAGGATACCTCACCATATATGATTAACAGCATACACTATCACCTTCCACAACTCTCACCATACATATGTAACTACCAAGAAAAGAAACAGGGAAAGGACTCCTTCTCTAGGATCCCAGCTTGGTGGCCCGGTGGTCTGGTGGCTAAAGCTCCCGCTTCATACACGGAGGACCCGGGTTCGATTCCCGGCGGGTGAAAGCATTTCGACGCGTTTCCTTACACCTGTTGTTCACATAGCAGCAAATAGGTACCTGGGTGTTAGTCGACTGGTGTGGGTCGCATCCTGGGGGACAAGATTGAGGACCCCAATGGAAATAAGTTACAGTCCTCGATGACGCACTGACTTTCTTGGGTTATCCTGGGTGGCTAACCCTCCGGGGTTAAAAATCCGAACGAAATCTTATCTTATCTTACCCCGGCTCTTTCTGTAACCAGTCTCGGGGATCATCATCCCCACGACCCAGTACCAGACCAGGTCTTTCGGGTGCTGGTCGCATCGACCAGGCTACTGGTGCTAGCTACACGCAGATCAATGTATGCCCCACAGCTTGGCTGATCATGAACTGACTTGAAGAGCTTTTCAAGTTCCCGTTGAAGACATCCAGGGAGGAAGAGATTCAGTTCCCTCTTAAAAACTTCTACACTTATTCTGGCAATATTTCCTATACCTCTGCTGGTAACAGATTCAATATGAATCAACGTGTACAAACATAACTGAGTGCACCATACTCAACATTACAATGTTAACATACAAATAATTTCGTGCTATTGCAGTTGTTTTAACTGGAACTGCATTTCGTGGGTCATTCATTACAAGGCGTGATGGATGCTCAATGCTCCGTCCACTAAACGCGGCCTGTTCTCTGACCAATCAGGTTGTTGGTGATATCAACATTTCAAGTTTCTTCTCTGTAACTCTATTTAATGTTCACATATCCTGTTCCATATCTATCCACATATCCTCCCTCCCTCATCATCCACATACCCTCCCTCCCTCATCATCCACATACCCTCCCTCCCTCATCATCCACATACCCTCCCTCCCTCATCATCCACATACCCTCCCTCATCATCCACATACCCTCCCTCCCTCATCATCCACATACACTCCCTCCATCATCATCCACATACCCTCCCTCCCTCATCATCCACATACCCTCCCTCCCTCATCATCCACATACCCTCCCTCCCTCATCATCCACATACCCTCCCTCCCTCATCATCCACATAACCTCCCTCCCTCATCATCCACATACCCTCCCTCCCTCATCATCCACATACCCTCCCTCCCTCAACATCCACATACCCTCCCTCCCTCAACATCCACATACTCTCCCTCCCTCAACATCCACATACCCTTCCTCCCTCATCATCCACATACCCTCCCTCCCTCAACATCCACATACCCTCCCTCCCTCAACATCCACATACCCTCCCTCCCTCAACATCCACATACCCTTCCTCCCTCATCATCCACATACCCTCCCTCCCTCATCATCCACATACCCTCCCTCCCTCATCATCCACATACCCTCCCTCATCATCATCATGCCCTCCCTCCCTGAACATCCACATACCCTCCCTCCCTCAACATCCACATACCCTCCCTCATCATCCACATACCCTCCCTCCCTCATCATCCACATACACTCCCTCCCTCAACATTCACATACCCTCCCTCAACATCCACATACCCTCCCTCAACATCCACATGCCCTCCCTCAACATCCACTCCCTCATCATCCACATACACTCCGTCATCATCCACATACCCTCCCTCCCTCATCATCCACATACCCTTCCTCCCTCAACATCCACATACCCTCCCTCAACATCCACATACACTCCCTCATCATCCACATACACTCCCTCCCTCATCATCCACATACCCTCCCTCCCTCATCATCCACATACCCACCCTCCCTCAACATCCACATACCCTCCCTCCCTCAACATCCACATACCCTCCCTCCCTCAACATCCACATACCCTTCCTCCCTCATCATCCACATACCCTCCCTCCCTCAACATCCACATACCCTCCCTCCCTCAACATCCACATACCCTCCCTCAACATCCACATACCCTTCCTCCCTCATCATCCACATACCCTCCCTCCCTCAACATCCACATACCCTCCCTCCCTCATCATCCACATACCCTCCCTCATCATCATCATGCCCTCCCTCCCTGAACATCCACATACCCTCCCTCCCTCAACATCCACATACCCTCCCTCAACATCCACATGCCCTCCCTCAACATCCACATACACTCCCTCATCATCCACATACACTCCGTCATCATCCACATACCCTCCCTCCCTCATCATCCACATACCCTCCCTCCCTCAACATCCACATACCCTCCCTCAACATCCACATACACTCCCTCATCATCCACATACACTCCCTCCGTCATCATCCGCATACCCTCCCTCCCTCATCATCCACATACACACCCTCCCTCAACATCCACATACCCTCCCTCCCTCAACATCCACATACCCTCCCTCATCATCCACATACACTCCCTCCGTCATCATCCACATACACTCCCTCATCATCCACATACCCTCCCTCCCTCATCATCCACATACCCTCCCTCATCATCATCATGCCCTCCCTCCCTGAACATCCACATACCCTCCCTCCCTCAACATCCACATACCCTCACTCAACATCCACATACACTCCCTCCGTCATCATCCACATACATTCCCTCCCTCATCATCCAAATACCCTCCCTCCCTCAACATCCACATACCCTCCCTCATCATCCACATACCCTCCCTCCCTCATCATCCACATTGTGTACCACAATTTTCTTTAGCCTTGTGTTTTCACCGTCCAACATATCGTGTTTTAGAGTCATTTCAATGTCGTAAAAAATTTCATTGCCATTTCTCGCCCGTAATAATTTCGAAGGTATTTCTTTACTGTCACCCAGATTCGTTATGGCTAATTTACCGTCACTAATGCTCACGACGACGGAGCTTTCGTCACAGTCAACAAGAGACCCTGAGTGAGCATAAGAAAACTTGAGAGACAACACAACCAATAAGACAAGACCTAAATGTGCAAGGCAATACGAGTGAACAAGACAATATGGGCATGATAAACAACTGAATGCCCAAGGCAATAAATAGGAGTGAACAAGAGGATGCGAGTGCGCAAGACAATAAGCAAAACAAAACCCAAGTGAGCAAGAGAAAGGAGGTGAGTTAAAGAAGACTAGCATGGAGGAAGAGTGGAGAGACAGGCAGCAAGGCGGCACCTTGGGTTATAAAACAAGTGTCATCAAGGATCAAAGTTGTGCTTGGGGTCAATAACTGGCGGCCACGATGGCTCGTTGGCCCCAACACTAAAAACTAGATATGGACAATTTAGCGCCAGCCTCCAATGATAAAAGGTGAGGCAGTAGACAATAAAAGTGGTAATGGGTGTTCACTGCCTCCGCCAACTGTAACGATCATAGCACAACCGTAAAACTTAATATATATATATTGTTCCGCTCAGAGTAAGATAAGAAAGAAAAGGGTGATGATAGGATGGGAGGGAGAAAACAGAGGGAGGACGGATGGAAGGAAGGAGTAAGGGAGAAGGGCAGATGTGGATACCGTAGTGTAAGGGGGAAATGGTAGAGAGAATGTCAAAGTCTCTGAGGACGCATTAATGAGATGACTCAGCTGTGGATGAGTTACCTCACTGTGTGAATTAATCTTACTGTGCCACTGCTAGAGGAAAACCGCTGTTGCTGCTGTTATATAAGTACTTGTATATCTAAGCATTTGCGGAGTTGCGTCAGATAAAAAAAAATACATAAGAATTTGGGAATATCTTATATTCTGTCTTTCTGTAACAAAAAAGGCACAATACCGTGACTGGAACGATACATAAATAACCCGCACATACAAGAGAGGAGCTTACGACGACGTTTCGGTCCGACTTGGACTATTTACAAAGTCACGTCGTCGTAGGCTCCTCTCTTCTACGTGCGGGTTATTTGTGTATTTCTCTCTTTTTGGATAGAAAAGGAGAAATTTTATCTCAAGCTTCATCATCCAAGATGAAATATAACTCCGTCAACTTTATAATTTATATACAAAACAAAAAGGCACAATACCGTGACTGGAACAATATACAATAACCCGCACATAGCAGAGAGAAAACCTTATGACGATGTTTGGGTCCGTCTTGAACCTCTCTGTGTGAGGGTTATTTGTGTATAATTTATATAGTGGGTAATGCAATATGTTTATATTCTGTTATCTGCTGTGCTAGTTGACCCGCCGCTAAGGTAAATCTTTGTGGTATTAAACTCTGATGTATGCGTCATTACACATTAATTAGCAGCTTGATGCAGAGCAACATAATTTATAAGAAAGCCAGGATGGCTGAGATGGGGGAGAGAGAGCCGGCAAAAGAGCTCTCATGCATGGAGCACTAAAAGATACACTTCCTGACCACTTTAATCCCAGCAATACCGTCCCATTCTGTACAGAGATATTCGTAAAAATATTTCCAGTGTAGTAATTAAGCTGTAGTATATAAGAAAAGCATTTGTAATTAGTAAATTGTTCAGTAAATGGTTAATTTCATGTTTTTGCCTAATACTCTTCTTCATCCCCCAATTTCCTCTTTAATAAAATGAAATGGGAAGAGTTTCGGAACTGTTGATTTGTAGACAGTGTTGAACCAGTGTAGTATTACCCATGACGCGAGAGGAGGTAGTCATTTATATTAGTTAAATCACCGGTGGATTTATGGTCATGCTCAATTATTAGCTTGAAAAAAAAAATCATAGTTGGACGAATCTTATTGAAGCTAGCTGGCCCAGTGGCTAACACGACGGTCTGGAGTTTTGAGACTCTCTGACCGCAGGTTCAAACCTCACCCGTGGTATGGCTTGTTTACAATGGTGTCATTACGATTTCGTGAGCCAGTCATTAGCTTGACGCTACCACCAGAATGCCACTTAGGATAGCAGACTTAACACCCAAATACCTATTACCAGGACCTTTTTGGTTGCAAGCCGAATGCTCTATCCTCTTAAAGTGAGGTGAGGACCGCGCATTAGTCCCCTCACTTATTCTTGCCCAAGCAAGCATTAAATGACACGCAGTTAGTTATAATTGTGATGCCAAGGCTTGTATTATAATTTAAAATATCACATCTGTTAACCAGACCCATTAATTATATCTCATGAGTTGTCAGCGGGAAAGTTTGCTCACAGAGATGAGCTGAGGAAATACCTTTGATGAGTTCCCAGAGTTCTTCTACTCTCGGAGCCCGGTCATGGGCCAGGCTCGTCAAAGATTGGAAGAAAGCTCCCCAACACTGGGAAATTTTTCTACTCTCGGAGCCCGGTCATGGGCCAACACTAGGGAATAATAACTCACGAAATCGTAATAATACGATAACAAACAAACCACGGAACGGGTGGGGTTTCAACCCATGACGACTGAGTCGTAAAACTGGCCTGGAGTTTGCGACTCGCTGGCTATGGAATCAACAGGTGTTATCTGCTAACTGCTCCGAGGATCAACACCCTATCGCACATCACACCTCATAAACTGGACATTTAATATGTGGATAAAAGATATTAAGATGCACAAAAAAAATGTGTAAGCTGAATAAAAGTGGATGTAAGATTTACTTCTCCTTTTACTTGTTCATGAAAAAAAACAGATGTTCCAGAGTGCAAAACATTTAACAGGCTTCCATTTCTCACTGATATGACAGGATGAATTAGATACATGTTCAGCATCTAGTTATCTTTACTATTCTTTGTATATATTTATATTATGTTCTTTTACTGTATTGGTAAAGCCACTGAATGGCGAAACGTCTATATTAAGATACCCAGATGCTAAACATGTGTCTAATTCCCCTGATATGGTTATTTAACAAGACACGTCAGAAAACACTAGGCCATATTAAAAATGTTTCGATCCTGGGACCTTGATTACTTCTAACACACAAAGGTTAAAATGATCAAGGTCCCAGGACCGAAATGTTGTTTAATATGTCCTAGTGTTTACTCACATGTCTTTTTAAATCAATTTGTCGTTATCTATTACCAAGGTTTATACTACTGATATACACCTCAATGGATGGTTGACTATCAACCTACTACCCGGTAAATTCAAGCGAACATTCTCTTACTGGCGTCCACCTTGTCGAGACTTGAGCATCTCCAGTCCAAACATTAAACAAGGCACTTTACAGACTCCAGGCATTGTGGCTCATCAGATATGTACAAAACATTTCCTCAATAACTTCTCCATTCCTTCCCACACACACGTACCAGCCACCATCTTTAAGGGGGGCGCCACAAGCCATTACACAATTCCTACTTACCAGGCCACAAAAGGATGGTGATGCAAAAATGTGAGGCAGCGTTTAAGTACCAGACTGTGAGTGGTGCTCCTCCCCATTTTATCTTATCCTCCTCCTTCCCTTCCTTTATTTTTTTTGCTCATCTTTTTTACCTTTTCTCTCTCTCCTTCCTAAGCCACCTCTTTTCAAACATATCTTCGTTATTTTCAATAAGTGTCCCCTTAGCCTCCCTCCCTCCCTCTTTTCCACCTTCTTCCGGATCCCCCACCCTTCCCACTCCATTTCTTCCCGTATTTTCCTCTCAGGTAGTAGCCGCTACTCCCAGGCCAAACCTTGACCAGTACACTCACGTCT
This sequence comes from Cherax quadricarinatus, assembly GCF_038502225.1. Classification (NCBI taxonomy): domain Eukaryota; kingdom Metazoa; phylum Arthropoda; class Malacostraca; order Decapoda; family Parastacidae; genus Cherax; species Cherax quadricarinatus. The sequence continues at coordinate 11,237,643 of NC_091371.1, read as the reverse complement.
CTGGCCGGTGTTATAAAACTTGTACGCCTCTCCGAGTAAACTTATAATGAACGGGCAAGGCTTGCCTATTTCACTCGCGGACACACGTGCAAAACAACACTCTCACCTCACACTACGCTACAGACTACACTAAAGTTACCTCACAAGGAAAAAAACATGTGGAAGTGACCATCTAGCCTACCTACCTGCTAGCTACATTATAGAAGCACCAGGGAATGACCATCACACCCACTTGTCATTGAAACAGCCAGCATGCAAACATTGCATATGCAAACTAGTTATTTAAGAACTGAGTCCAGAAATCTTAACACTGAATCCCTCGGGGTTTATACACACTTACTTTAGGTTATAAAGAACAAAAAGTCACAATACTGTGACTGGAACAATACACAAATAACCTGCACATAAGAGAGAGAGGTTTATGACGACGTTTCGGTCCGTCTTGGACCGAAGTCGGACTGAAACGTCGTCATAAGCTTCTCTCTCCTATGACTTGAATCTAATACTGACACCGACGGGAGAAAAAGTATAGAGGTGCACAAGTAAAATTAGAGAACAGTGTCAACAACATGAGTCTTCAACATATTAACAGCAGATATCAGAAAAATTCCTGGAAGGAAGGTAAAACTTCTCAAGAAGAAACTGGACGAATATCTCTTTAAAATGTCGGGTTGTGATTGCTAAAACAGCCTGCTGGCAGCTAGCACAGTCTGGTTGACCAGAGGGGTCAACAAGAAGCCTGGTCCCAGGCTGGGCTCAGAGGGAAGAATCTTCCAAACCGTCACAAATCTGCTAATTGAGGAAAGTGGCATCGGACACCTTGAGAGTCGAAGTGACAGAACATACATGACAACTTAAGACACAAATGAGCTATCTGAAAGTATAGGGATAAAAAAAAAACTGGTTGAAACAATTAGATTCTGAGGTGGATGAGGCGCACACCATTACAGCGTTTCAAGAGGAGGTACAACAGTGCTCCGCAGGCCAACAATCAAGAGTCGGAACCAACTTAGTATTTACAAGGTGCGTAGACAGCGGAATGCAAATTAAATACACACCTTTCCTCCTTCCCTCTCTCTACGTCTCTATCTCCTTTCCTCCATCTATTATATCCTTTTCATTTACATCTCCTTCCCTTCATCTCCCTCTATTTTCTTCCCTATTCTGCCTCCCACACTATAAATGAATGACAGACGGCACACATAAATTTGGCAAAGTGGTGACAAAACACTAACAATAAGTGTGAAGCAGCAAGAGTGGGCAACACACGGGTCATGACCGAGAGTAATGGCACAACAATAACAGTGATTGTTATCAAGAGTATAACAATACATCCTGTCATGCTCCGCCAACACCGCACCAACAATAACCACCACCATCAACATCACAAGCTGACGTCCCACAACACTACGCCCATTACACCATCACCAGTATCATCCTTGCTGGTGCTGCTGTTGCTGCTGTTGTTGTTGTTGCGTTTCCTACTGCTATTGTTGCTGCTGCGCTTTTAACACCTGCTGATACTGTATTGGCTGCAATATTTTTTGTGTTAAGTAAAAGGACACAAATGCAACTAATGTGACATTTTATTGTGGCAACGTTTCGCTCTCCAGAAGCTTTATCAAACCGTAACGGCTTGATAAAGCTCCTGGAGAGCGAAACGTTGCCATAATAAAATGCCACATTAATTGCATGTGTCCTTTACTTAACATATTGTCGGTAATTCTACCAATATAAATGCAACATTTTTATTTCTGCTGTTTCCGATATCCGTGTTCTTAATGTCGTCACTGTTGTTGTTCGTGTACTTAGCATTGTGATGCTCCTGTATGATTTTAAGTTCCATTACTGCTGGAGTTCTTGTTCTTAATTATGTTTGTTCTTCTTACAATTTCTATACCTCTTGCCTACCTTTCGCTGGCTCTTGGAGGGAGGAATCATCACCCGGCGACCCAGTAGGCTTCCTGTTTGATGGCTCTAGCATGTAAAAAAATCACAGCTCGGCTGATAAGGAACCAGAGGAACCCTTCAAGCTCCCTCTTGAAGATCATTAAATATCTGTTTGTAATTCCCCTTACATATTTACCGAGAGGAGTGACAAGTCTTGGACCCCTTACATTTATTGAATTATCTACTACTGTACACGTTGTAAACTTACTTTTCAATGGAAGTATTTAGCATCGTTTGCTGTGCCTCCTACTTTTGGAGGGACTAATGTCAGTGTACAGATTTGGAACCAGTTCCTCTAGTATCTTAAGTATACATTACAATGAATCTTTCTCACCTGTGTTCCAGTGAATACAGTTTTGACGACTTCAGAAGCTCCAAATAATTTAGGCGTTTGAATATTTTCATCTTTATTGTATACAACAGTGATTCTTACTGTTTCTGCGTTTGTTGTTCCTGATGTTGCCTTCACAAGTTGCTGTTGCGGCGAGCACGAAGAATGAGGGAAGGGAGGAGGGGAAGGGGATTAGCTTTGGCTGTCAAGCTGTACCGGAATGGCTCTGGACCACCAGGTAAAGTATAAACACTTATTTATGTGTGGCTAGCAATGTAAAGATGGTATACACTTATCCGTGCGTGGCTAGCAGTGTAAAGATGGTATGCACTTATCTATATCGGATGTCAGAATGGGCAGCGGGCCACCAGCCTGGCCCATGGCCGGGCTCCAGGAGCAGAAAAACTCGGAACTCATCAAGGGTATCCCTGCCTGTAGTCGACCTGGAAGGAAATGAACCCTAATGCATACACATTTACTGAAAACATTTCGGTCCTGGAACCTCCATTACCTCAAGGTTCCCAGGGCCGAAACACTTGGGATAAAGGTGTCCTAAGTGTATGCACTAGTGTCCATGTCCTTCTAGTTGGTCAATTCGAGGGGTCATCGCTCCCAGGTCCTGGTCACATGTCAGGCATAAAGTCTATTTCTTCCCTGGAAGTCGCTAGCCTCCAGTCCTCCCACGTCAACAAATTCCTGGTGCTCATTCACTGAAACTGCTTCCTTCTGCTCATCGTCTGGAAAACCCTGTCCTCCTTTCAACCCCTGGAGACTTCTCTAATTACGAAGTAAAAATATTAGAAAGATATTTCTCTCTCTCTCTCTCTCTCTCTCTCTCTCTCTCTCGAACTTGAGTCGTTAAGTTAATGCCGCCTGACCCAGCTCCACCAAAGTCTTGCCAAGTTGGTGTGGATTAAGTCCTAAGTCACTCGCAGCTCAAGTTGTTCCCCAGAGCCTACGGCAGCCAAGGCAAGGAGGGGTCACACTCTCGTATACACACACATGACAACACTGGACCCACCATTACTCAGCCTCTTAACTATAGACGCAGAAAGCAAAATGAATGAAGAATAATAGGGACAAGAAGGAAAAGAAGAAACAGTTGGCGAATGGCTGAGAGAGCAGAGAAACGAGCGGAGAGGAAAGTGAGGTGGAGGCAGGGCGGGCAGAAAGGAAAGAGGGAAGGAGAGGTAGCGAGCGAACACAAGTGAGGCGGTAATTAGTACCAGTGGCAGGGAGATTCACCGCCGCACCACCTCCACTAATGACCCTCACTAGAGCTAACAATGCCACCAGTTTCCACACTCCGCTCACAAAACCACCGCTACTGCTTAGGAAGGCAGGGTGGTATAGAGGCGGGGGAGCAAGGGATAGAGGTAGCGAGGCTTACGGAGGCAGGCAGGAAGGGATCAAGGACGGTGAGGAGAAATCAAGGTGAGAAGTGTGAAAAGCCTAGAGGGAGCAAGAAAGACAACGTTTGAACATTAGAAAAGTTCAGTATATACAATTTGCCAGTATAGTAAGATAGTGTTGCATGTGACGCTCATGTACCCATCAACCACAACATTACCTGATAAAGCCTGCTCCGAAACTAAGACCAAGCCGACCGGGCGGTGACCCTAGTAACCATGTGTGAAGAAGAGAAAAAGAATGGTAACACATGAGAATACATCAGCACTGAGGGCCATGTTGGGCTGGAAACAAAACTAGTGACTGACACCTGGAAATTTGGCGTGTGTCTTGAAACGGTTCACCCATTTCAAGACACACATACGGCAAATTTCTTGGTCTCCACACAGCTACACACTCGTGTGTTAACGCCAACAACAAGAAACAAAAACACAATAAATAACATCAATATTTTTTTGCAAACTTACAAGGTCTTCAACCAAGCAACAACAAAATATCGTTTATTAGTACATTCCTCACCAAGTCAAAGGCAATGTTTGCAATTTCACAAAGATTATTCCAACAACGAAACATGAATACCTGAGCGTAATATACATACAAAGGTATAAAGTAGCTCGGGAGGATGAAGGGAGGTGAAGGTAATATTTTTAACCAGCTACAATAGCAGTGCTCACTAATAACAATCTAATTCGAAATACCTTGAGCTGTGGGACAACAGACAGGTGGGGCACTGTTAGCTCTATATGCTTCCCTCTACCGACCATAGTACATACAGTACCTGGAAGTATACCTGGAGAGGGTTTCGGTGTCAGCATAGTTGCTGATCCCCTGTATATGTATATGTTATCTGAGTATCATAGTTAGTACCATCCATATGTTTTACATAGATGACCCCTTTGCTAGGCCCAGTGGCTAGCATGTGTGACGTTATGTGATGCCGCATGTGAGCGTGAGACGCGCTGTCCCTTTCTCAGTTCACGGGTAGACCTACAAGCAACAGGACAGGCTAGGTTGAGCTCCCCTCTCACACTCTGCTAATATAAGTGTTACCACCCAACGACTTGTGTTTATCTCCAACCATCATATCTCCCTGAACCCTCTCAAAATCAGGGCTCAACGCCCCCGCGACCCGGTCTGTGAACAGGCCTCGTGGTTGATCAGGGCCTGATCAACCAATCAGTTACTGATGTTACAAACCTAAAGAACAATCAGAAATATCCGAGATCTCTTCAAATGAAAATGCACCTGAGTGTTCTTGGAACACTGGGGGAGAACACTAACGCTGCATACACGTACAGAGAACATTATGGCTTGTTTCACTGAACAAATGAACACAAAGGGTGGATGCAACACGCCACAAAAGAACATATGTAGTGAGGATTTCACACTACGCTTAAGTGCAAAGGCTGTAGAGGTATTACAATGAACTAAGGTACAGGGGGGTGGGTACAGACACTCAACACAGGCGCAGCGGGTATAGACGTCATCACACACAACACAGGCACAGCTAGTATCGAAGTCATCACACACAACACAGGCACAGCTGGTATAGAAGTCATCACACACAACACAATCACAGCTGGTACAGAAGTCATCACACACAACACAGGCACAGCTGGTATAGAAGTCATCACACACAATATAGGCACAGCTGGTACAGAAATCATCACACACAACATAGGCACAGCTGGTATAGAAGTCATCACACACAACACAGGCACAGCTGGTAAAGAAGTCATCACACACAACACAGGCACAGCTGGTATAGAAGCCATCACACACAACACAGGCACAGCTGGTATAGAAGTCATCACACACAACAAAGGCACACAGCGGTTATAGAAGGCATCACACTCAACATAGGTTAGGGTCACGCCTGACAATGAATAATTCATGTATGGTAATGAGGGGCCAGAAATCCAGCCAAAGTGAATCAATCCAAGTACTTGACACGGTATTTGCTGACATGCAAATGTCAGCAGCGGCACTGAAGCAGCCTTCCCCGTGGGGACAACCTTGCCACCACTCACCAGTCGCCCTCACTCTGGAAACTCTCAAAATCTGGCGTCAAAGCGAGACGAAATATTTATTTGGCTGATGATCAATATAACATATCAGTATTCAGATACAAAATTTATGGGCACACACACACACACACACACACACACACACACACACACACACACACACAACGAGTCATGGTACGTAATGATGTATCACAGTGGGCACCTGTGACGAGCGGGGTCCCACAGGGGTCGGTCCTAGGACCAGTGCTATTTTTGGTATATGTGAACGACATGATGGAAGGGTTAGACTCAGAAGTGTCCCTGTTTGCAGATGATGTGAAGTTAATGAGGAGAATTAAATCTGATGAGGACCAGGCAGGACTTCAAAGAGACCTGGACAGACTGGACACCTGGTCCAGCAAATGGCTTCTCGAATTTAATCCTGCCAAATGCAAAGTCATGAAGATAGGGGAAGGGCACAGAAGACCACAGACAGAGTATAGGCTAGGTGGCCAAAGACTGCAAACCTCACTCAAGGAGAAAGATCTTGGGGTGAGTATAACACCGAGCATGTCTCCGGAAGCACACATCAATCAGATAACTGCTGCAGCATATGGGCGCCTGGCAAACCTGAGAACAGCATTCCGATACCTTAGTAAGGAATCGTTCAAGACACTGTACACCGTGTATGTCAGGCCCATACTGGAGTATGCAGCACCTGTTTGGAACCCGCACTTGATAAAGCACGTCAAGAAACTAGAGAAAGTACAAAGGTTTGCCACACGGTTAGTTCCAGAGCTAAGGGGAATGTCCTATGAAGAAAGATTAAGGGAAATCGGCCTGACGACACTGGAGGACAGGAGGGTCAGGGGAGATATGATAACGACATATAAAATACTGCGTGGAATAGACAAGGTGGACAAAGACAGGATGTTCCAGGGAGGGGACACAGAAACAAGAGGCCACAATTGGAAGTTGAAGACACAAATGAGTCAGAGAGATATTAGGAAGTATTTCTTCAGTCATAGAGTTGTAAGGCAGTGGAATAGCCTAGAAAATGACGTAGTGGAGGCAGGAACCATACACAGTTTTAAGACGAGGTTTGATAAAGCTCATGGAGCGGGGAGAGAGAGGGCCCAGTAGCAACCGGTGAAGAGGCGGGGCCAGGAGCTGCGACTCGACCCCTGCAACCACAAATAGGTGAGTACACATACACACACCTACACACACACACACATACACACACACATACACACACACACACACACACACACAGAGGGCAGGGAGCAGTAGTAGCAATCAGCGAAGAGGCGGGACCAGGAGCTGCGACTCGACCCTGCAACCACAAATAGATGAGTAAACTGGTAAGTATACACACAATACACGAGTGTACACACACAGTACAATACACGAGTGTATACACACAGCACAATACACGAGTACACACACAGCACAATACACGAGTACACACACACACACAGCACAATACACGAGTACACACACACAGCACAATACACGAGTACACACACACAGCACAATACACGAGTACACACAAGAAGCACACTATACGAGTATACACGAAGCACAACATTATACGAGTACACACACGAGGTACACTACATACATAAGTACACACACGAGGTACACTACATACATAAGTACACACATGAGGTACACTACATACACAAATAACCCGCACATAAAAGAGAAGCTTACGACGACGTTTCGGTCCGACTTGGACCGGGTTATTTGTGTATTGTTCCAGTCACGGTATTGTGCCTTTTTGTTATTTATTTACACTACATACATAAGTGCACACACGAGGTACACTACATACATAAGTACACAAACACACGAGGTACACTACATACATTAGTACACAAACACACGAGGTACACTACATACATTAGTACACAAACACACGAGGTACACTACATACATTAGTACACAAACACACGAGGTACACTACATACATTAGTACACAAACACACGAGGTACACTACATACATTAGTACACAAACACACGAGGTACACTACATACATAAGTACACAAACACACGAGGTACACTACATACATAAGTACACAAACACACGAGGTACACTACATACATAAGTACACACACGAGGTACACTACATACATAAGTACACAAACACACGAGGTACACTACATACATAAGTACACACACACACGAGGTACACTACATACACAAGTACACAAACACACGAGGTACACTACATATACAAGTACACAAACACACGAGGTACACTACATACATAAGTACACAAACACACGAGGTACACTACATACACAAGTACACAAACACACGAGGTACACTACATATACAAGTACACAAACACACGAGGTACACTACATACATAAGTACACAAACACACGAGGTACACTACATTCATAAGTACACACACACACGAGGTACACTACATACACAAGTACACAAACACACGAGGTACACTACATATACAAGTACACAAACACACGAGGTACACTACATACATAAGTACACAAACACACGAGGTACACTACATACATAAGTACACAAACACACGAGGTACACTACATTCATAAGTACACACACACACGAGGTACACTACATACACAAGTACACAAACACACGAGGTACACTACATATACAAGTACACAAACACACGAGGTACACTACATACATAAGTACACAAACACACGAGGTACACTACATACACAAGTACACAAACACACGAGGTACACTACATATACAAGTACACAAACACACGAGGTACACTACATACACAAGTACACAAACACACGAGGTACACTACATATACAAGTACACAAACACACGAGGTACACTACATACATAAGTACACAAACACACGAGGTAAACTACATACACAAGTACACAAACACACGAGGTACACTACATATACAAGTACACAAACACACGAGGTACACTACATACACAAGTACACAAACACACGAGGTACACTACATACATAAGTACACAAACACACGAGGTACACTACATACACAAGTACACAAACACACGAGGCACCGCCAAACAGTAATGCCCACACACCAAATAAAAACACCGCAAACGTATGCCATTAGACTGATACCGTAACTGAGGAGCTGAGCAAAAACGGCATCTCATTACACTGGAAGATCGCAGAACAAGAGGAGACATGGTCACTACATACAAAAATACTCCGGGAAATAGACAGGGTGGACAAGGACAAGCAGTTTACCCAGAGAAAGACCAAGAGGAGAAAACATGGAAATTGAACACCCAGGAACCACTTTTACACGAGCTATGTACACAAGCCCAACAGACTAGGGAACCAGACAGTGGAGAATATTTCATCGCATGCTTTAAAAGCATGCAATAAAGGCCTCAACGTCAGCACACACGTTCAGAGGCGGACTCAGGAGCTGGAATCCAACACCCGAACACTTAGGTAAACAGACATATGACAAGTGTGCCTGGGTAACCAGGGATCTCCAGCAGACAAAGGAGCTTAGTTATTAACACAAGAATATATACACGATTCCCTCAATAAACTATAACACATGTCTACCTGGTGATGGTTCAGGGGTCGTCGCCCCCGTGGCCTGCTCTCCGACTAGGCCTCATGTCTGACGTCCTTTGGAGCCAGGCTCTTTGATGCTTAAAGCTCGCTCGTCAACGTAATTACCACAACCTGGCTGTTCAGGTATTTATAATCACTAAACCTCTCATGCTTGCGGTCTCATCCTTCCTTTAAATTCCAAATATCCTCCACATTTTAGCGTGCCCTTATTCTCTTAAGGAATTAATTACAAACAGTTTCTCAAATATTTTATATGAATTAACTATCAGGAAATACACTCTGAAGGTTACCTTAATTACCTCTAATAAGGGAACAATAATTACATATAATTTAGCAACAAACAATCGCAGAGCGCAAGAGATCGCTGTCAGTGACATAACACACTATCACAATATTTGAAAGTGTGCTGATAAATAAGTTTGTAAAACATTTGACAGTGAAATATTTATACCACCCAGCAACAACAGCCTGGTTGACCAGGCAAGCACCGGACGAGCCTGGCCCATGGCCGGGCTCAGAGAGTAGATAAACTCTCGAAACTCTTCAAAGGTATATATCAAAGGTACATGGTGGGTTTAGAGCAAGAGGCTCCTGCCTCGATGAATGCCACTCTCATACAAATTGTTGTGTCGTCGGTGAAGGATGAGACAGTTTTGGAGCAAGTACCCCCGAAGGATACCACCACCTGAGTGGCAGATGGTGGAGGCTAGAAAATGTGTCACAAAGGGTATATAGTACTTCTTCCCATCCTAACCACTGACATAAAAACGCAAGAAGCAGTGTCGTGTCATCCTTTACAAACGCAGCTCACAATGTCGTATCACCCTTATTAAATCATATAGAAAAAATCCTGAGGTGAATAGTATCTTAATAAGAAATTCATCGGGATTCTAGTCACACTGGCAAGACCAGTTTTTGGAGTATGCGCCAGCATGGGACCCTCACTCTCTCAAGTTTGGACAAATACAAAGGTGTGCCACAAGACTAGTACGTAAAATAACCAAGCTGTGCAATACAGGGAGGCTCGGAGAGCCAAATGCCACAACGATACACAAAAAAAATCACAGCAGACACGATCACAATATACAGGATGTTCAGGAACATAAACAATGTGGCCAAAGGCATACTGTTTACAAAGAGTGTGATCACCAGAAATAAGACATGAAAAAATCGACACAAGTGGAACAATCAAACGAACAGTCAAGTTGACTTCAGACAAAAACAAAGAAACTTGTTCACTGTGTTTGAGGCAAATGTATGGGATATACTAGGCAATTTCATGAGTGCATGGGATACACTAGGTGACATAATGAGTGCGAGGGATACAATAGGTGATATAATGAGCACGAAGGATACACTATGTTATTGAGAGCGATGGATACACAAGGTGAGAAGGTAATGAGTGCGAGGGATACTCTAGGTGAGAATGCAATGAGTGCAAGGGATACACTAAGTGAAAAGGTAATGAGTGCGAGGGATACACTAGGTGAGAAGGTAATGAATGCGAGGGATACACTAGGTGAGGAAGTCGTGGAGTCAGAAATACATGGGTTAGAGCGTCACACCATTCAACCACTGGCACTCAAACTGTTCAAGATTTTAAGTTTATTCCCTACAAAACACACAGGAGCAGACACACACACACACACACACACACACACACACACACACACACACACACTAATAACACAGAACACCATAACTTTCTTAAACTAGCGAGAGGAGTTCATTTAGAGTCAGCTCGGGTCATTCCTCTAATACATTGCCCAACCCCCATCTGACATCTGAATTAATTTGCGTCCTCCAATCATTGATCTACATATTCATATTTCGTCACGGCATGAATAGCAACGGTAAACCAAAAGCAGCAGTACTTGCAGGTGAAGCAGTAAACTGGGGATGCAGTCAGAAGAAGCTGTATTCAGCGACTGTGGGTGATTAGCAGGAACAGCAGTTAGGAGGGACGACAGACAGCAATGGTAGTAATGAGGGAGGCAGTAAACAGTCATGGGGCCTAAAAGTGAAAACAACAACTTCTCGTGAGGAAAAATAGCGATAATTTAAACAACAGCAACAATAACTATGTACTGATATTTTTTAGTCAGGAAACAGAACAAGTATTTCCTGACACGGATCAGGAAATACTTGTTCTAGGTCCTAAAGACCTACTAGTCTTGGACCTATAATGTCTCTAGGATCTCCCTTCAAAAACGGCTAACCGGAGCTGTGGTACCAATGTCACACGCATATCAAAAGCAGCAGCAGCAGCAGTAACAAGTGTCAAATAAAATAAAAACAGCTGGGCAGAACAGTGCAAGGAACTACTACCTCATCGTCCGAGACAACAACAACGGCACGAACAAAAGCAGAAACAGTAATAGTATATTTAAACTATCAGTAACAACAATATCAAGGGGAAAGTGGGTAGTCAACCTCGAGCAACAGCATCAGCAGCAGATTTAGCCCTGATCCTAACTGAAAACGCAACCGAAGGTGGAGTAATAACAGCAGAGTACACACATCAAAAGTATTTTTTATGTTGAAAATGGTATAAAATACCGACAACCTGAAGATTAAGACACATGTGGAACAGCTGGGTATTTTTGTTGTTGAGACGTTTCGCCTTCACAGTATTTGGCTGAAGAAGCTTACTGTGAGAAGTTTCATCAATAAAGATTCCCGGGAAATGTTGCACATGTGTCTTAATCTTTATAAAAAGTATCAACAACAACAAAATACAAAAAAAAGTTCTACAAATAGTAGCAAAAAAAAAACTACGAAAGTGGAGTGAAAGAAACACCAAAAGTAGCAGCAACAACTATGACTGCAAAGAACCGGGAACATCACTAGCAGTAATAGCACCGCCAGCAGCAATAACAGCAGCAGTTGCAACAGGAACAGCGGCAGCAAAAGCAGCAGCAGTAACAACAGAAGTAGCAACAATTGGAGAGCAGAAGAGGTCCCAGGACTTCTGGTGGACAACTTTCAGTTTCTAGAGATCTCCAGCTGCTGGGTGATCTCCCTCCCTCTCTGAGAGGACCTACGCCGCCCCTCCCTCCCTGAGGCTTGAAGGCTACCTGCGCAACACTTTTCTCCCTCTCTGAGAGGAAATATACATCACACTTTTCTCCTCTAAGAGGAAACCTACATCACACTTTCCTCCCACTGAGTGGAAACCTACGCCACACTTACCTCCCACTGAGTGGAAACCTACGCCACACTTACCTCCCACTGAGTGGAAACCTACGCCACACTTACCTCCCACTGAGTGGAAACCTACGCCACACTTACCTCCCACTGAATGGAAACCTACGCCACACTTACCTCCCACTGAATGGAAACCTACGCCACACTTTCCTCCCACTGAGTGGAAACCTACGCCACACTTACCTCCCACTGAGTGGAAACCTACGCCACACTTACCTCCCACTGGATGGAAACCTACGCCACACTTACCTCCCACTGAATGGAAACCTACGCCACACTTTCCTCCCACTGAATGGAAACCTACGCCACACTTACCTCCCACTGGATGGAAACCTACGCCACACTTACCTCCCACTGAGTGGAAACCTACGCCACACTTTCCTCCCTCTCTGGGAGGAAACCAAGGTGGCACTTTCCTTCCTACCAGCCTGAGAGGCTTGAAGGCTGGCTACCTTGGCCGCCTCTCTCCCACAAAACATTAACCTCATACATACATCTTGCTTACAACAGACACATGCATCATCACTACCGCAGCTTCCCACGCTTCATCTCCCGCCTAGCATTTCATTCAAAATCGTTCCGCGAGTATCTTGACGGCGATTTCTCGGGGAAAAAGAAATTCCACTGGGGCCAATTTATTTAACCCCCATCCTCATATATTTAAAAAAAAAATACGCTTACTGAAAAAGAATACAGAACACATTTCTCCATATTCTGGTTTCAAGCTCCCATGCTTGAAATACGAAGCAATAAACATCCGGAAAACGTGCCCCTCTTGGCTCGAAAATTCTATGAAGTGTAATTGAAATACGGGGCGAAATTTCATTAAACAAACAAGAGAATTATTTCGTGCAGGTATCCTCTAAGTCACTGCGACTTGACCGCAACAATTTTGTGGCGTAGTCTCGTCCCAAGGGGGTGTGAATGTCGGCTCGTCCCCAGGCGGTGTGTCAGCTGTGTTGGGTACATTCCGCCGTTGCCACTCCTCTAGTCCTCTCGCACTCTCTTTCTGGCTCTCTCACTCTCCACTCTCACCCTCTCTCTCTCTTTCCTAGACCATCAATCCCTTCTCCAAATTTCAATCCCTTTTTGCCTTCTCGTCCCTTGTTTCACCTGTATTTTTCCCGTTTACCTTTACTGTCCCCCACTTCTAAAAACATTTGTCAGTGTACTGGAAACAAACAAATATGAGATTTAAAACCAACATTCCCAATAACAACGTTCACCTGGGAGTCCGGGTGTGAGATGGAAAAAAAAAGCACATGGACGTACATACAGGTACGCAAGTGCTCGTTTCTGACAAACTAAACACTGAAGACAGGATAGAACGAGCATAACTCTGCTCATCTTAACTACAAAGAGGTAATCACACACCGGTATAAGACGGGTTTAGAAGCTGCAGGTCGATGCACATGAATACTGGCACTGGCACAATCACACGCTGGGGCTGCAACAACGTTAGCACTCCCACCAATACTAATCGGCGGGGCTCTGGAGATGAGTAAGCTCTGCTGGTACAACTAGGCGAGTACACAAGAAAGCCATAGATTATACAATGAAGACGAGACACCACAAGCACAGCCGCGCCCCTGCGGCTACAAATAGATAACCTCCAATAAGTAATGACACCTGACTTGTTCCACAGCTGAGAGATGTGCATTATGAAGAATGATTACAAGGAACTAAATCTGGCGGCCCGGGTAAAGGCCTTACAGGTGACCGAGAAATTAATAGGGCGAAATAGGGATAAACCGCTTGAAATGCAAGAACAAGGAAGAACGTGACAGATGAAAGTTAACCAACACATTTTCTTGTCTAAGGACAGCAAAAAATGGAATGAACTGGATGTCAAAGGGGGGGAAGTCAAACACTATGTATACACAGTTGTAAGAGTAGGTACCAGAGGACAAAAAAAAAAAAAAAAAAAAAAACTAATGCTTTTCGATGAATTGTCATGAGGGGCCAAACGCGAAGTGGCTGACTTTTCTAATTTTTAACATTTGTAAACTCTTCAGATATTAACATGAAATTTACTTGTAAATTCGAAGTAATTTTACATTGGTTTTTCTAGACACGAGCCTGGCCTATGCCCGGGCTCCGAGTGGTAAGATTCTCGAAACTCATCAGTCTCGAGACTGTATGAACAAACAGTTGAATAGACAAACAGTAACAAGCCGGGTCTGACAGGTATAGTACCGAGACCACAAATGTTTTTAATATATGTGAATATGAGAGATATAACAATACAGAGACACCTGGACAGACTAGATGTAACTGCCAGAAAATATTCAAGCCATACAAATACAAGAAGATGCAGACTGGATGAATGAAAAAAAACCGAAAACAGGTTACAACCCAGGCGGGGAGAAAACAGTATCAGTATAAAAAAATTATATAGGGTATCATAATATTAATGGTATTCAATACCGACCGGGTACTGTATACTATTAACTATGTATAATATGAGGGTTAACAACATACTAAACGTATCTCCGAAGGTAAACATCAACTTCGTGATATCGGGAGCTTGTGCAAGACTACCAAACCTTAGAATAGTATTCAGGAGCTTCAATAATTCAGTATTTTGAACACGACATTGCAGAGTACGTGATCCCAGTGTGGATGTGCATAAACTAAAAAAAGTACAAAGGTTTGCAAGCAAACTGGTCCCAGAAATCAGAGGAATGAATTATGAAAACAGGTTAAAGGAACCAAACATGACAAGTTTGGTTTGGAAATGACCTAAAGTAAGATAACAGCTGTTAGCCTGTAAAACTGACGTGTAAAAAAAATTAGGCTCAAAAATTTTGAGGTGAATTGATAGGGCAGTCAGGATAGACTGTTTGAAAGAGGAGAACCAGTCACGATAAAAAAAAATCATTGTTGCAGCCACCAATTAATTCCAGGACACGCATAATATACTGGTAACATCTTCACGGTGTTGACGAGCGTGGGAGGGGAGAGTGTGGCACACTTAACACATCTCCACGGTGTTGACGAGCATGGGAGGGGAGAGTGTGGCACACTTAACACATCTTCACGGTGTTGACGAGCATGGGAGTGTGTGGCACACTTAACACATCTTCACGGTGTTGACGAGCGTGGGAGGGGAGAGTGTGGTACACTTAACACATCTTCACGGTGTTGACGAGCATGGGAGGGGAGAGTGTGGCACACTTAACACATCTCCACGGTGTTGACGAGCATGGGAGGGGAGAGTGTGGCACACTTAACACATCTTCACGGTGTTGACGAGCGTGGGAGGGGAGAGTGTGGCACACTTAACACATCTTCACGGTGTTGACGAGCTTGGGAGGGGAGAGTGTGGCACACTTAACACATCTTCACGGTGTTGACGAGCGTGGGAGGGGAGAGTGTGGCACACTTAACACATCTTCACGTGTTGACGAGCGTGGGAGGGGAGAGTGTGGCACACTTAACACATCTTCACGGTGTTGACGAGCGTGGGAGGGGAGAGTGTGGCACACTTACATCTCCACGGTGTTAACGAGCGTGGGAGGGAAGTGTGTGGCACACTTAACACATCTTCACGGTGATGACGAGCGTGGGAAGGGAGAGTGTGGCACACTTAACACATCTTCACGGTGTTGACGAGCGTGGGAGGGGAGAGTGTGGCACACTTAACACATCTTCACGTGTTGACGAGCGTGGGAGGGAAGTGTGTGGCACACTTAACACATCTTCACGTGTTGACGAGCGTGGGAGGGGAGAGTGTGGCACACTTAACACATCTTCACGGTGTTAACGAGCATGGGAGGGGAGAGTGTGGCACACTCAACACATCTTCACGGTGTTAACGAGCGTGGGAAGGGAGAGTGTGGCACACTTAACACATCTTCACGTGTTGACGAGCGTGGGAAGGGAGAGTGTGGCACACTTAACACATCTTCACGTGTTGACGAGCGTGGGAAGGGAGGGTGTGGCACACTTAACACATCTTCACGGTGTTAACGAGCATGGGAGGGGAGAGTGTGGCACACTTAACACATCTTCACGTGTTGACGAGCGTGGGAAGGGAGAGTGTGGCACACTTAACGCATCTTCACGGTGTTAACGAGCGTGGGAAGGGAGAGTGTGGCACACTTAACACATCTTCACGTGTTGAAGAGCGTGGGAAGGGAGAGTGTGGCACACTTAACACATCTTCACGTGTTGACGAGCATGGGAAGGGAGAGTGTGGCACACTTAACACATCTTCACGTGTTGAAGAGCGTGGGAGGGAAGAGTGTGGCACATTTAACACATCTTCACGTGTTGACGGGCGTGGGAGGGAAGAGTGTGGCACATTTAACACATCTTCACGTGTTGACGAGCGTGGGAGGGGAGAGTGTGGCACATTTAACACATCTTCACGTGTTGACGAGCGTGGGAGGGGAGAGTGTGGCACATTTAACACATCTTCACGTGTTGACGAGCGTGGGAGGGGAGAGTGTGGCACATTTAACACATCTTCACGTGTTGACGAGCGTGGGAGGGGAGAAAGTGGCACACTTAACACATCTTCACGACTCCATGGTTATTAACTTAGGTGGCAGGAGAAGAAATGTTTTCTTTTTAACAAACCTCTCAAAGCCTCAAACCGGTATTTATGTGATGCAAGTACGTGTAAGGAAAGTTGGAGGGTGCTATGTGTGTGCTAAGCAGAGGTGTGTTTGTGGGGGTTCCGAGACCCGGCTCCTGTTCCAGCTTCCTAGGCAACCTTGATCGGTATCATTAATTTCTGGTCTCTCAGATCTCATCACATTTACTCGAAGCTGTGTATAAATAAGAGTTTTGCTCCACCACTGCCTCATTCAAGTCCACTTTTCAATTACCCCGAAACTAAAGAAATACATGAATGAGCATGATGTTTAATGGTGGTAAGTTCCAGTTGCTTAGATATGGAAAGAATAAACTCAAAGTGAACAATGTATACAAAATTCACGAGGATCGTCAAACAGAACGAAAGGAACACGTGAAAAACCTGCGAGTAATTACGTCAGCTGGCCTTTTTTTTAAGCCAATAAGACCAAGGTCACGACAACTAGGAAGATAATGGGGTGGATAATGAGAATTTTCAAAACAAGAGACACGGTGCCAATGGTGAAACTTTTCAAATCGCTAGTTCTCTCTCATTTGGAATACTGCTCAGTGTTGACGGCTCCGTTCAGGGAAGGAGAAATACCAGAACTGGAACAGATAGAGATCGTTTATGGTCCACATAGCCAAGAAATCATTAAAATAACTGAGAATGCCTTAGAATCCTAATTATGTACTCAATGGAGCGGATGAGAAAGAGATACCTAATAATGTATACCTGGAAAGTACTTGAGGGCCTTGTCCCAAATCTGCACACTGCCATAACAACATACTGGAGCGAGAGATATGGGACGAAGTGCAAAATAAACCTAGTGAAAAGCAGGGGTGCTGTGAACAAAATAAGGGAAAACTGTATCAACGTCCGTGGCCCCAGACTATTCAACCAACATCTTACCAGAAGACATCAGAAACACTACTAGGATAAGTGTAGAAGTCTTGGAGATGAAACTGGACAAGATTCTTCACCAGGTGCCAGATTAATCAGGCTGTGGTGGATATGTGAGTTAGTGGGCCACCACAAGCAACAGCTTGGATGACCAAGCAAACACCAGACAAGCCTGGTCCAAGGCCAGGCTCTGGGAGTATAAAAACTCTCGGAACTCACAAAAGGCATATCAAAGATAAAGGTATTTATCGTCCACCTGTGTCCACCTGATAATGATTCTCTTAATTCAGCCCATCCCTGTAAATTACTTTTGAGATTTTTGCATATCTTGATCATGTCTCCCCTTGTCTTTCCTGTAAGGTCGTTAAGTTCGCTTCCTTCAAGCTCTCCTCACAGTGCTTTCCACCCAGTTCTGGTACTAGTCTGGTTGCAGTACCTTCGACCTTTCCAAGATTGTGGTGTTTGACCAGGTATGGAATCCTTGCCGGGACTCCGTACCCAGTGTGTAAAGTTGTGAAGGATTTTTGTTGAGAGAAAGAGACAGAGAAAGACAGAGAGAATGACAAGAGGAAGGAGGGCGAGTGAGAGGTTCAATGAGCTGAGAGATGAATGAGAAAATAAACAGGTATGTTGGGCAAGTGGGCGGAGCTGTGAAGCCAGGAAGAAAATTGTGGAGTGCTGCGAGCAGAGTGAGAAAATAAACGGTGTAAATGAGTGGGTGGTGGGGAGTGTAACAAGTGGGGGTGCCAGAGTGAATGGCAGAGAGAGAGAGAGAGAGAGAGAGAGAGAGAGAGAGAGAGAGAGAACATGACACTCAAGTAACATGATACTTGTTAAACACTATCTAGTGCCTTACCTGTTACTACTTGATAATTATCACTCTCACCATCATACATTACACCTCCACTTGAGCCATAACATCCATCCCCTTTCCTCTTCCCTTTCCCACTCTACACCTCCCGTCTACTCCCTTACTTCCCTTCGATATTCCCTTACATCTCCGTCCCTTCTATATACTCTACAACCCCTTATACTCGGCCCCCTAAACTTTCCTTATACATTTCCTTTACAACCATTTCCCTGCCCTTTCTACACCCTACCATTCCTTTCAACATCTTTGCCTCTCCCCCTCTACACCTCCATCACTTCCCCTCCTACACGTTTCCCATATTCCTTAACACCTTTCCCTATCCCTCAACATCCAGGAAACAATGTGTCGGAAAACTCCCGTAGCTACCTGCTGAAATAGTACATCCTGTGAAATAAAACTCCAGTATGTAAAGTAAAAGGACACAAGTGCAAGTAATGTGACATTTTATTGTGGCAACGTTTCGCTCTCCAGACTTGACAAAGCTCCTGGAGAGCGAAACGTTGCCACAATAAAATGTCACATTAGTTGCACTTGTGTCCTTTTACTTTACATATTGTAGGTAATTCTACCAACATTATTACAAAACTCCAGTACCTGCTGGAAGTGCTCAAGTGTTGGGTAAACGGTATGTGTGTGTACCTAAATGATGCTAACTAGAAGCCCCTCAAGTCTTCCCCTCTGTTTCCTTCTGCCCCTCAATAATTCGTCTCATCCTTGCATAAAGGTTTTAGTCTGGCCTCCTCCGGTACCCCTGATGGTACATCTCTCTTGTCAAGAATATCACTGGTGGAGTCCGACTGCGGCTGCCGCGGGGGTCCTGATTTATGCCACTCCGCTTATATCTGATAATCCAGCTTGTGGCCTGCCAATAGCAACAACA
Organism: Cherax quadricarinatus; assembly: GCF_038502225.1. Taxonomy (NCBI): domain Eukaryota; kingdom Metazoa; phylum Arthropoda; class Malacostraca; order Decapoda; family Parastacidae; genus Cherax; species Cherax quadricarinatus. The sequence continues at coordinate 11,217,920 of NC_091371.1, read as the reverse complement.
CCCAGCTGCATCTTGCAAATCCTCGAGCGAATTTTGACAGCAAAACTCAGGAAACTCTTTTCGTATGAAATTCCCTGGAGTGATAGAGTGGGAAGGGAGGAGGTTTATCAAGTGTGTATCTGTGTATTTAACTACTTTTATCTTATCTAGTTGTTTTATTTCATCCTGTTGTTGGTCCTGTCTCTTAATTCTCACCAACCGGGTTTATTAATTTCTGGCCTTCAGGGCCGATCATACTCTTAAAACTGTGTAGGGTGTTTACTCCGCTATGGAAAAATTAAGAAATAAAAACTGGAACTGAATATAAACTCACACCACTCAGTGGAGTGAAAGATTAATAAGAGAGATAATATCAATATGTCTAACATTCAAGGATCACAACACTGTTACTGTCTGTCACACCAGTAAGGAATAGGAGACAGTGGATAGACAAAAGCTTCAAAACAAAGATTCCAAGCCAATGATGACACTTAAGTCACTTATTCTCTTTGAACTGTAAAACCGCATTACAGAGACCTTTGGGAACTCCTGTAGTTCCTCGAACTCTACTCCTTGCAATGTAAGCGAGAATGATGCATCATAAGCTACACCTGGAAAATTCTGTAGAGTTGTCCCAGATCTGCACATTGAAGTTACTCCCTACGAGTACAAGAGTATCTCGGTAAACGTGCATAACACCTCCAATGAAAACCAGGGGAGCAGTGAATACAGTAGCAGATAATTCATAGTCACAGGTATTTCACCGTGTTCCTCTTCACCACACTACTGATCACCATATTCACCCTCAATGTATATTCTTCCTTCTAAAGCAACTCATGTTCCTCTTCCTAAAGGCGTTTTTCCTATGCCTACTGAACCGGTGGCAGCTCCTCCTGCTGGTCCTGCTCCTCCTGGACCTGCATATTCCTGGGCCGTAGTGTGCACTTTCTCCCAGACTGCCTTGAGTTGGGTCCCACTGCACGCTTCATATGCCAGCAACATTATGATAATAGCTCTTGTTATTAGTGCTGGATGCCAAATTAGACGCTTGGTTTCAGTGCTGTTCGGATGTGTTGGTGGTGGCGTTGTTTGTGGTGTTAGCTGTGCTGTGGTGTTATATGTGCTGTGGTGGTAGTGGTGCTGTACTGGCAGTGATAGTAATAATTCTGTGGTAATTGTGTTATGATGACGATGAGGGTAATCAAGCTATGGTGGTAATAGTGGTGCTGAGGCGATGGCTCCGGGGATAATCACATTCGTAGCTCGATCTTCAACAAGGTCTCCTGCTTGACAGCCAGGTTGACGCAGGTGCCACAACCCAGCTAATCCAGGAAAATATGTAGAAATTTTCTCTTGAAAGTATCTGTTAGCAGTTTCCTGTATTGTCCAAGGGAATGTGTACAAAAGCACAATTAACTTTAGCTTTATGATTACTGATTGTGGTCTTAGTTCATTTACTGCATCCCAATTTTTCCACCTGCTTCCTGAATCATGTGTGACATCAATATTACTGGCCCGTAGTTTACTGGTACGACGTTACTTCAGTGTCACTGTTTTTCTAGGAGATTGTGCGATGACCCTTTCTCTATACTGTCTTCATAAGATACTTAATATCATATGTGATCCTGTATTTTTTTCATTAATATGGAATTGAATTATTCTGGAATTAAGGAAAAGAGCGTGCACACGCTTTCAATGGCTTTGAAAATTTATGTCGAAGAACAGAACTGAAGGAAGACTTCTTAAGATACCTAATATAAAGATCAAGGACCAATAGGTACTGAAGGAGGCAAAGAACTTAACAAAAAATAGCATTCAGTGAGGCGAATAATCAAGGTCTTGGTGGAGGAATCAAGGAGTACAGCACAGAGGAATGGTGGCAAGACAGACCAACAACACCTGAACAACAACAGCACATCCCAACAGGAAGTGAGGAAGCTCTTGACAGAGCATGATTCAACACTGTCAAACTGAGTAGATAACAGTGTCACTCTCAACCTGGGTTGATAACATTAATCACAAATTAAGTAGGTAACACTTATCACTCAATTAAAAATTTCTATTTGCACTTTGATACTCCGCGAGATAAATCCTACAAAAAACGAACATGACTTTAAACACACACAAATGAGTTACATTTATTAATGTATACAAATTAGAAGTGGGCCAGTCTGAGAGGGACTGGAATACTGATGGAGAGTTGGGGCTGCATAATGTTTTTATTGTGTAGTGTTGACGTGCTTACAAGTGAGAATTCATGCTTAAACCTTTGCAATGCTTGCGCGCATGTACAATGAGGAGAGGAAAGAGGAGCGGGAGGAGGTGGATGTGGTGGAAGAGGAAATGATGGTGAAATGGAAGGTGGTGGTGGAATAGATGGCACTGGTGAAAGTAGAGGCAGTGGTGGTGGAAGAGGAGAAAGCGAAAGAACATTCTGAGGTAGCAAAAGAGGAAGTAATTGAGAAGGCGAAGGAGAATGAAGAGGCAAAGAAAGATGAAGAGGAAGAGGGGGGGGGGAGGTAAAGCGTAGGAGCAGCATCAGCAAGGATGGAAAGGAGGAAGAGGAAGTAGCAAAAAAATAAAAGAATGTGGTGAAGAGAGATCAACGATTCATGAGGAAGAGACTAACGGGGAAAGAAGATAAAAGAAGAGACTAACGGGGAAAGAAGGTAACAATAGAGGCTAAAGTGGGGAGAAATTACCGTTGAAACAAACTGTGAAGTGGAAGTGAGGAGCACATGTAACCCAGAAATATAACCCATCAGAACGCCTACAATCACCAGCTAACGATCAAGAAACCGAGAATCACCAGCTAACCTAGAATCTCTAACTAACAAAAGTAAAAATGTGAATTCTTGAATTCTCAGGTAACGAACAAGAAGCTTTGAATCCCAGGTAACGAACAAGAACTCTGCAATGCAAGAGTTATATCGATATGTTCTAAACTCGCTACACGAACAGGAAAACAGCCCTAGGTATCCTTTCCTCTCTTTCTCTCTCTCTCTCTCTCGTCCGTCACTCTGGGTCCATTAAATAGATACCTGCAACCGGTATCAAGGGTTCTTCTACCCCCGTAATGGTAAAATCATGTGGACACCTGCCACACCTTCAATCACAGGTGTGGTAGTAACTGGCTAGGTTACTGCCTGTGACCCTGAATCACAGGTGTGATAGTAACTAGTTAAGTTACTGCCTGTGGCCCTGAATCACAGGTGTGGTAGTAACTAGCTAAGTTGCTGCCTGTGAGATACATACTGTTATCAAACAATAGCTACGACGATGCAAAGGTTGCAATCTGCGGCTTCACGCAGTTTCTACGTGTCTCCTCGTTCTAATCTCAGTTTTTCCATGACCTTGTGTATGCTGTATGCTAGGATCACATCTCCTCTGATGCTTCTTTCCTCCAGCAGTGAAAGAATTAAAACTCTCTGAACCGTTCTCCATACCTCAACTCGTACTGCAGTGACCATCTTGGCGGCAAGCCTCTGTACTTTCTCACGTTTTATGTGAGCGCGTGTACGATGTCGTGTATGAGTGGATGTTTGCATGACATGAGTGAATGTTTGCGTGTCCACGAGCATGTCCCACGCATCACGACACCACTGCCAGCCTGCTCAACCTGCCGCAGTGTAAAGTTGTAAAAAATGCCCACACAAGGGCAGGAGAGAAAAACACGGCACGAGACAAGGTGAGATGCACACCAAATTAAATACAAAGTTGAAAGGTATAAAACCCCATCATAAATTAGAAGAAAACGTGGTGTAAAAGGTAGTAACAATGGTCGATATACCCATAACAATCGCAGAGCATGACTAGAGCATTATATTAGCGAGCGTACCAAACGTAGCTTCTAATAATGAAAACACTTCTATCAACACAAATAATTAAGACACTTCTATCAACACAAATAATTAAGACACTTCTATCAACACAAATAATTAAGACACTTCTATCAACACAAAAAATTAAGACACTTCTATCAACACAAATAATTAAGACACTTCTATCAACACAAATAATTAAGACACTTCTATCAACACAAAAAATTAAGACACTTCTATCAACACAAAAAATTAAGACACTTCTATCAACACAAATAATTAAGACACTTCTATCAACACAAAAAATTAAGACACTTCTATCAACACAAATAATTAAGACACTTCTATCAACACAAATAATTAAGACAATTCTATCAATACAAATAATTAAAGTACTTATATCAGTATAAATAATTAAAACACTTCTATCAATACAAATCTAATAATTAAAACACTTCTATCAACACAAACCTAATAATTAAAACACATCTATCAGCACTCGCTGCTAGATGGCGTCAACGCCCAAAAATAATGAAAACACGTGTAAGACTCCTAGACGGGTTCAGAATATTTTTGGAACAAGTGTGAGGCCGAACGAATCTTCAAAACAAGAAATGAAAGACATACGATGATCGATAAAGGAAAGGCAACGGGCTGAGAATACCAGGGAAGGTATGACAACAGCAGCAAATTTCACTGAGGAAACGTTCCGCCACGAATGGCTTCTTCACGTTTCGCCACGAAGGGCTTCTTCAAGACTGAAGAATCCATTTGTGGCGAAATGTTTTCTTAATCAAATATTTTATCATCGCATACGTGTTTTATTTCATATATGTAGGTATTGTATGCTAACTTTTATCCCAACAGCAGCGTAGGTTCATTGGTTGTCGGTGTTACACTGGTAACTCAGCTGCAGCGCCAACACTGGTCACACCACAGCACTACCAACACTGGTAACACCACAGCAGCACCAACACTAGTCACACCACAGCAGCGCCAACACTGGTAACACCACAGCAGCACCAACACTAGTCACACCACAGCAGCGCCAACACTGGTCATACTACCGACATTGAACACAAAGCAACACCAACACTAGTCACACTATAGCAGCACCAGCACTAGTTACACCACAGCAGCATCAACACTAGTCACACCACAGCAGCATCAACACTAGTCACACCACAGCAGCACCAACACTGGTAACACCACAGCAACACCATCACTAGTCACACCACAGCAGAACCAACACTCACCCCCCCCCCCCGTCTCCTCACATCCCTGTTGATTTAAACTAACAAGAGGTGTGCAGCGGGTCGCCCGCTATATATCACCTCCTCGTTTACAATACAAAGGTAGTCCCTAATGGCGTTCTTTTTCCTGCTAGCGTCAGATTGCTCAAGAGATTATCCTGAGGCCCCCAGCCGGCACAGACAATATCTGTGTTACAAACACAGAGGCAGAAATCTTCATGCATCCCACGAATCTTATCCAGAGGGAAGGGTGGAGGCAGACCTCCAGGCAGCACGCCACTTAATACCTGGTTGTAAGGAGCGTGTCGCTTTGTCTCATCTCTGTATTCATACTTGCACCTGCATTTATGAAGACAAAGACGAACTGCACAAGAAGCTTTGACTTAGATAACGTTTCACTGTATAGAACTTTAGTCATGTGTGGCAAAAGGACACCACATGCAACTAATGCGACATTTTACTGTGGCAACGTTTCGCTCTCCAGGAGCTTAAAGCACTTGTGCCCTTTTACCTAACACATTATCGGTAATTTTACCAACATTATTATAACTTAGTTATGACCTGATAAAGCTCTACAGAGCGAAACGATGTGATAATAAATATCTGTTCTCTAATGCCTGTATTTTTCTACATGTCGTCAATACAACGTTTCATCCACCTATATCTATCTATATTACCGCCACCTGATATATGGATATACAGCTGAATGGCCGGAGGCAAGATTTTTTTCAGGTTCTTCGGGAATGTTCAGAAACGACCCTAGCAAAGTTGTCACGGCATACTTTACAAGTCTGGCCATTTTGGTTCACGTAACCTAAGTTATTTAAAGGTAAAGAAACTAGTATAATGTGTGTACTTACAGGAAACGTTAAGAAATGGACTCTGGAAACAGATCTACCTGAAGAGTGCTCCGGGAGTCAACGCTAGTGATATATCGGATATCCGTATCTGCATCCGCGGAATATCCGCACAATTCCTTACATCTGCATCAGTATCCGCATCCGCATTTTACTGCAAACAGATATCCGCATATGCGTCCGCATCCGAATCCGCGGAGCATCCGCACAATTTCATACATCCGCATCCGCGAAATAAGTAGGTAATACATCCTCATACACATCCGCATCCGCGGATATCTAAATTTTCACAACGCCCCCGCGGCCCGGTCCATGACCAGGTCTCCCAGAGGATCAGAGCCTGATCAACCAGGCTGGTTAGGTACTCACTTAGGTATCTATCCATTGTAGGTAAACAAAGATATGTTTCTGAATGACATGTGGGGGTGGGTGGATGACACGTGTAGGGGGGGGGGGGAACTGACACATGAGGTGTCTGGCCTCTTAGTGACCCTAGTGGGCGGTCGCCCAGACGACGGAGAAGCCTGGGACATGGCAAGCTTAAGTCCCACCGCCGCTCCATAATCCATGGTTACCACCTGCACCATCTTGGGTGATGGAGCTAGCCACGCATGCTCCTATACCATCTCCGTCCCTTCTTCCCTCAGCTCACCACATTAAGTTTGCGCCGCAGGGCTGCCTTTTCCAGCTCACATCATCATTTTCGTGTGGCAGGGTTGGCTGCCCTCTCCAGCTCACATCAACTTCGTGTGGCAGGGTTGGCTGCCCTCTCCAGCTCACCACGTCAGCTTGGTGTGACAGGGCTACCCTCTTCCACGTGCCCTGCTCTCCGCGTACATCCCCTGCAACCCCAGCTGATGCTCGAGCGCACCTCCTCAATGCCACCCCTTCAAATGTCACACAAAAAAATCATCCGACCGTTTGCCCCGAAATCCGACACCGTATTTAATCTCTCAGTCAACATATGCAACGCTCCCTCCTCGTCAGCGTATTGCAACCTCCCTCTGATGTCCCCTTTGATAGCCGAACCAACCAACCGGTCAAATCAATAAGGACATCCGGGTTGACGTCCCGGCAAGGGGAAGCCAAAGAATCAAATCATGGAAACAGTTGATGATCGGTCACAACTCGTGGGGTCCAGCTCGACGGGTTAATAACGGCAAGCTCTCCTAATCAAGTAATTCCAGACTAGCACGCTGCTGGGGGAAGGGGGGAGGGGAAGCCCGCGGCACCCTCAACGGCAAGAGAATGGAACAGGAAGACTAAATGCAAGGAGAGGAGAGGAGAGGAGAGGAGAGGAGAGGAGAGGAGAGGAAACAGATATCATTCAGAGAAGTACTATCGTTCTGTCATGAATTTGAAATGGAAGCTTGTTAAATGTTTTGCACTCTTACAAAACTGTTGATCCGTTTGTCTCGTGAACATGAAATTTGACAGGTAAACCTTACACACCTCTACATTCATTATATGCTTACATTTTCTTTCTTCCTTAATAGTTTTTATTCTTGTGATGCCTCATTTTTAACATAGGTCTGGTCAGAGACTTGGCCGCGGGTGTGGGTATCCCCTGAGCTAATCGTTGATATTCATAGCTCAAATGCATTAGTGATGTTGATATCCCTGGTGTTCGAGGAACTGCGTGTTCTGATACACGTATAAATGCATAAAATATAAAATCGAGGCTCGAGCTGTGTTTACAATCTCCGTCGCATATACAAAAGCAGTATTTCTCACGGCTTGTGTGAACAATGTCGCCAGCGAAAACTGAGCCACTTTTGTAATGACCTTCATCCTGTCTGGTTCCGCGGTATGCCAAGGCCAAATTCACTTGAGAACTTTCCAACCACTACTACCTCCAGCTCCCTTTTCCTCCCTCCTCCCTAAGCAAGCAGGAGTAATACCTTGATCAAACACATCAAAGTAGCTGCGCAGTCATTATAAATTTTTAGCTTGGAAGGAACTTAACTTGACCCAAGAAGAGAGCAAACAATCTCAGGATTAGTGGAAATGCATTAGGTGAGGAGTTAAAAAGTTTGGAGTAAGAGGAAGTGAGGCGAGAAGTTGGCTTCCCAGATGAATTACGACTGACTGGGCCACTTGGGCTTACCAGTTAGTAATCAAACTACGCACCCAAAGTACACAAACTTTCTACAGAAATGTATTTACTTTAACATTTGTACTACCGTTCTGACAACGTAGTACATATTTACAAATGTTACTGATGAATACCAAATAGTAAAAGTGTTTGACAATTATGATCTGTCTGAACACCAGACTTCGTGAAGCCAGTGCCAACAACTAGAATGACCATGCTGTCGTCAACCAGAAGGCGCCTGGTTTGAAACCACATGGAGGGGAAGAACTCCCCGGAACCATCACCAAGAAGACCTCTGATGTTGACAGCGTTCTCAAACTGCACTTGTAACATTATTACATGTCTCCACTCCCTCCCGTGAACGTATTCTACTAGGTTACGTGCAGAAGTTTACGTATTATGTCCTTCACGAGCTTGTGTGTATAGATTATGAACCATCTCTCTCATTTCCGCTTAAAAGAGCATTCCCAGAGGTCTGAAGTAGCCCTCGTAGTTAACATGATTCAATTCTTGTTTGCAAGCAGTAAATATTCTGCATTTTCTTGTTTAGATATCTCACTTGCCTTGGCTAGAGATGTGAACCAGGAAGAATAAACCACAAGCACTTTGGTAAGTACGATCAAATCCTTTTATTTCAAGCTCTAATAAGCTTTCTTAACCATCGCTACGTCCCTATTGCTGAAATCTTATGACGATAGGGCGTTTGCAGACATTTATGCCCTTATTCTCCTTCCTGGTGATACCACTCCTTGACCTTGTACATCACCGAGATGTTAGTATCTTAGCCTGCAACAGAATTCGATCAGGTAAAATGACACAGGTGCAACTAATGTTACATTTTATTGTAGCAACGTTTCGCTCTCCAGGAGCTTTATCAAGCTCCTAGAAAGCGAAACGTTACCACAATAAAATGTCACATTAGATGCACTTGTGTTCTTTTACCTAACATATTGACGGTAATTTTACCAACATTAATACAGAATTCCATCAGTCATTCGGTATACATATCCAAATGTTGGCTCTGAGAAGGCCAGGAATGTGCAGAGTTCATAACCCAAACATACAAATCTCTTTCTCTGTTCATTTGTCTTCCCCTTACCTCTCTAATTCCCAACATCCATCATCAGTGGGGAGCCCTGTTGACGCCTGGAGTCACTTCTATATTGACGCACGGCTTTACCTAAGTCTTTCTAAAAGTCTCACGATTTCGAAAATCAGTTGACACCTGAATTCCGTACGAGTTCTTACTCAAGGAGGAAACAAAAGTTTGCTGCTTCTCTTTATCGATGCACTCAAATCTCGCACTGCTGCTCAAAAAAATATATATATATATGTTTTCATGTCTTAGATTTTCACTGACTCGTGTTCCGTAGTCCTTTCTGGAGAGCATGTTTACACTATCGAAATCCTTGAGTCCCTCAGCCTGGAGGATGAGAGACTGATTACATCAAACTCCTGATTTTTACCATTCTTCTTTCTTTAGGATTGATGAAGCCAGTGCGTGGCGAAACGTTTGGTCAATAAAGATACCGAAGTGTTGCACATGTATCTGATTCATCAACTATACCTCTGACATACGTTTGACGGGTTTTGAGAGCTTTCCTACTCCTGCAGCCCACCCTGGGTCAGGCTTGTCTGGTGCATATACATAAAATAAACACCTTAATAGGTATTCTCAAAATTTGAAATAAAGACTATAAATTGGATCATATCTCTTTTCTTTTTCTGAAAACTACTTAATTTCCCTCGCTGGACTATATTGGTTCACTATCCAGTTTCCTTATTCCCTTTCGTTCTTGCACCACCTAAACCCTTTTTCCAATATTAATAAAAGAATAGTAGAGAAGAGTGGTTAGCAAAGAGTGTGGCATATTGGCCAGCGAGGTGAAACAGTTAAGAGGGTTTTAAACCAGGATTAACCCTCGGATTAAGAGATACCAGCCAGACACTCCCAGCTTACAGGCCACCTAGGACTACCAGCTTTGAGATACGTTCCAAGCTAAGGGACCCACGCTTACAATGGAACTGCCTTCCTAAGGGAGCTCTTAACGTGAAAGAAAGGCTCTCACAGCATCCAGAGAGGTCCCTAGTTGTATAAAGCCCTCCCGGGAACACCTAGTTCTGGGCCTCTTTCATATACCTGTGACCGGTTTCGAGAGTTATTCTACTCTCTACACTGGTGACAGTCAGTTTCCTTCTGAAAACCTCAGCAGCTGTTTCAGCAATATTTGTTATAGTTTCTAGCGAAGACTGGAAAGCTTTACACACGGATGGTGACGAGGTAATTGGCGGAATTCCCAACATCGATTCTAATTTCAACAAGAAAAGCCTAAATTTCTTAACGTTCAAGAGGTCAGTCAATGCGATCTCAACTACATCAAACAACCTCCAGCAATATCGCAGCGATCCCAACGAAAATAACGAAAAAAAATTTGCTAACCCCAGGTATGAGAAACCTGCTGGTCTTCATAGAGGGATTCTCAACGTAGGGTATAAAATTTCTATTAGCAAAGTGATTTAAATTTCCGAGAAGCACTTACCAAGGTGAACATCCAATTCTGAGAGCGCATTCTGTAAATTTGATAAACGTAGCAGTTGAAGAGCTCAGTATTCCTGTCATTCACTCCCACCCTTTCTGTCTCCCCTCGACCTCACCAAGGGGCCACCAGTTTAACAAGACTCTCACCCTCACTTACGAGGGCCCTCGGCTCAGGTAAGTACCCGCACATCAAAAACAGACTTGCATATTGGAGCGGGCACCCAGGGAGGGAGGAACAGGGAGAGAGAGAAAGGGAGGGAGAGAAAGGGAGAAAAGGAGGGAGAGAGAGGGAGAGGGAGAGAGAAATCCGAGGTAGCTAAGAAACACACCTAACTAGTGTTGACTGGTGCAACCTGTCTAGAGTTACGGTGGAGTCCTGACACAGTAAAGTAATATATATGATTGCTAATATTTAATTTCTAAAGCAATGTACAACCTGCCACAGCAGAAATGGATAAATATGTGATTGTAGCATCGCTTGGTAAAAAAAATTAAGCTTGATTTAGAATTAGAATATCTGTTATTTTCAGCGGAAAAGCAGTAGGTGCAGCTTAATGTAAATAAATGTAAAAATTAATATAAATGTAAAAATTAATATAAATGTAAAAATTAATGTAAATGTAAATAACTGACCTTACAGTCTTAGGCTTTAAAAAAAACGTATAATGAGGGAATATAATATTAGTTTACAAATAAAACAGAGATATAAATAAAGAGGATAATAATAATAATAATAATAATAATAATAATAATAATAATAATAATAATAATAATAATAATAATAATAATATGCTGAAAATATCCAACTTAAACAAAATTAGCAACAATGGGTTTAAATTTGACAAACTCAGATAGGATAATGGGACGTAATGGTTTAGCAGTCGAGTTGTCAAATAACATACATCCTAGAAGTTAACAATTTGCACATATTTTAAAAATTAGACAGATAAACAAGTTGGAATGGATGGGTGTCTGGAGATGACCAGCTTTCTGTTCGTATGTTCAGTAGTTGAGAGAAACTCCCTTCTGCTAGTAGACTTAACTTCCTTTCTGCGTGAGAGCCACAGCTTACAGATTCTATCACTGACTGTTGAAGGTTTAAGCTCAGAAAGGAAAGTCGAGAAAGTCTGAGTTTAAGGCATTGCAAGTGTTTACTCAAACTTTTAAAACAAACAAATAAACGTGATTGCATCCACGAGTATCGTCGTGTATGCCGGAGGGAAATGCTGCTCACCAACATCTGCTGCTTGCCTGCTCCAGCATGTTTATATTTTCTGATTCCGGTGGCTGGGTAGGTGTGTGGCCAACTGTGGATGGCAAGGTGAGTGGTGGAATATGAGCAGGTTGTGGAGCTGAAGCTCTGGTTGCCTGGGTAGGCTGGAGGTTTTAAGGGTGGCAGCTGGGTGAGGATTCACATGGGCAGGAAAGAAGCCGAGGTAGGCAGGTGGGTGAGGACTCACGAGGATATGAAGAGGTTTGAAGGCTTCACGGGAAAAATACACAGGTTGAAGTGGGTAGTTGGTTGAAACTTCACAAGAGTTGGAAGGACGCTGAGGTAGGCAGAAGGTTAAGGCTTCAAGGAGTAAAGAGGTTGAGGTAGGGAGCTAACTTAAGCTTCACGAAGGTAGGGAAGAAGAGGAGACTGAGGTGGGCAGCTGGCTGAAGCTTCACGGGGGAAACCAACCAGCCGCCACCGAAGCCAAATCAATATTGTGAAGAGCCCCGGTAGAGCGTTCCCAGGCCTCACTACAACGGCCACCACGTTTCTCCGTCCTCGTGCCTTTACACTGCCAAAAATTCTCCATCTAAGAGGAAACCTCCAGATACTTCCAGTGACTGTCATTGCTCCTCTTCGTCTGTGTTATCTCCCTGCTTCCAACCTTCCCATCGTAAGAGTGAAGCAATAAAGACAGATTATCTGCCTTCCTTTGTGACCCACCTGCTCCCCTTCTCTTCCTTCCTCCCTCCCTCTTTATCTCTTCTCTCTCTTTTTTCCGGGGAGTAGACCCTCGATACTGGTGAAGGCTTCTGCAGTCAAGTCAAACAATACCGTTATATTACTATTATTATTATTATTATTATTATTATTATTGCTTTTAAGTATAGATTCTAGCATCTTGTTGCATCTATGCCGCGTATTTATGATTTATTTTGGAGTCACTATGCCAGTATAAAGCATCACTCCCTGATTTATTCCACCACTGGGCATATAAAAATTTGTCTTTGTTTAATTAGCATCTTGTACCTCTTACCCCATTTTCAGATAATATCAGAAATCCGCTCAGATCTTTATGTAGCTTTTTACAAAACCAAACAGAGAGTTTTAATAAGTCGTACTCACCTAGCGATGATCACAGGGATCGATTCACAGGTCCTTTCAACGCTTCCCACGCCTACTCTTGAAACTGCGCAACATTCCCCCCCCCCCCGGTGCAACTTCCTGTAATCGCTATGGTAGCAAGTTCCATTTTCCACTCATGTTTTTCAAAGCGTGAAATTGCATCAGTATTCCCTATAAAACTAGCATTACATACCAACGAGCCTGCATAATTCTGGCAGAGTTACACTTCAAAGATTTATTGAACAGCTTTGCCAGGGCTACACAAAGCTGCTCCTCGTGTCCTTTCAAAACCCAAGCAAATATGTCATCTGGTCCCTGCACCTTTGATGAAACTTTTATATTTACCTTTGTCAACTTTGTTCCCATTCACTAGTAATTCGCAGATTTTTTCTTTCCCTTTATAATTGTTTCTCTGCTGTTACTCCTCCCGTGTAAAGCCAGAGAGAGGAGAGAGAGAGAGAGAGACAGACAGACAGAGAGAGAGAGAGACAGAGAGAGAGAGAGAGACAGAGAGAGACAGAGAGAGAGAGACAGAGAGAGACAGAGAGAAAGAGAGAGAGTCTGGAACACATTCGTACAGCATTATTAAGATGTCAACGAGATAAAGTCAGTTGAACAAATAAAAATTCTGGCCCATAAATGACTCCAACTTCATCCTGTTCCCTACTTGTATATCTCATAACACTAAAAATGCTTTGAAATGAGCTGATGTAGGTAACAGCTTTTAGCTTGTCAATAAAGTTAGGAAACCTTAACTTGTAAATAGTTTGTCAAAAAAGCTAGGGATCCTTAACGTAACCTTGTTAAACCCTGTGTAGAGAGAGAGAGAGAGAGAGAGAGAGAGAGAGAGAGAGAGAGAGAGAGAGAGAGAGAGAGAGAGAGAGAGAGAGAGAGAGAGAGAGAGAGAAAGAGAGAAACTAAGAGGAATTTCTTTCATTAACTCTCAGGTAGGCAGGTATATCCTCCTTTCACTTATATAACTGCAGAAGAGGATCCTAGAAAGGGATCGAAATATACAGATCAATTAATTAATCTTCTGTGTTTCTGTCTCCATGTGGGTTATTACTAAGCACTGACAAGTGCTCATTACGCTTTAGTTATGTATTTTATTTATATACTTGTGTTGTATTTCTGGCCACCATGGTCAGCCGTGGCTGTGGCGAGGAAGGTCGACGTCAGTATTCCATGGTGATACAATCTCACATATGATCATCATGTTACCGTCATAAAACAAAAATAAACAAGAGACTCGCTCCAGTCCTGGCAAAGGGGGAGAGGCAAGAGGGGAGGGGAGAGGAAAAAAAGGTGAGGGAAGAGAGGAGGGAAAAAAAGGGGGAGAGGGGAGAGAAGAAAAAAGGGAGAGGGTAGGGGAGGGAAAAAGGGGAGAGGGAAAAAGGGGGAGGGGGAAGAGAACTGGTTTTCCCCCCCACCAGTATGCAAAACAGCCCATGCACACTTCCCCCCCCCTCCCTCCACAGATACACAGCAACTACAACAGGCTTGTGTTTTGTCTGCTTTCTCTCTCTCTCTCTCTCTCTCTCTCTCTCTTTTATTTACTATTCTTATCCCCTATCTCACTCGTACTTCCCTAATCATACTATCTCCCTCTCGCTCTTTCCCTTCTAATATCTCCCTATCACCCTCCCCAATCCCACTAACTCCATCTCACTCTCTCGCCCTTCTACTTTCAAATATTTCCCCTCACACTCTCCCTAATCCCACAATCACCCTCACTCTCCCTCCCTTCAAATATTTCCCCTCACACTCTCCCTAATCCCACAATCACCCTCTCACTCTCCCTCCCTTCAAATATTTCCCCTCACACTCTCCCTAATCCCACAATCACCCTCTCACTCTCCCTCCCTTCAAATATTTTCCCTCACACTCTCCCTATTCCCACTATCTCCCTCTCACTCTCCCTCCCTTCCATCTCAGTCTCCCTAATTCCACCATCTTTTCCCTCGCACTCCCGGAAAACGGAATGGCAGATAGATTTTCAGTACGATGACAAGCATTTCTCCGCCGAATTTAACTTCACAAAATTTTGAGCACTTCTTTGGCGATCCAAGAGCTGAGGCAACTGTGTAAACCCGACACACACACACACACACACACACACACACACACACACACACACAAATATATGCGTATATAAATAAATGGTACGACCTCTAGAACTGTGCTGAGGACCCTCATCCTCAGAGAAAAGAATATCCTCTTCAGCAGATACAAAAAAAAAAAAAAAAACTTGGTATAAATAAATAAAGAGGAAGGGGTGAAAGCACAGAAGTGAGCAAATAAAGCAACAAGTCGACCTACATTCCAGGACGAGTCGATTCTTACACTGGCACACCAAACTGTCAATTTATCACGCAGCGTCTGGCGGAGATAAGTGGCTCGTGCGAGGCACTACCCAAGGAACAAGACCAGGAAATAAACGGACAAAAACAGTGAGGACGAACGCGAAAGACAAGGACGAAGAGAATAATACAAAGCAAGCGATTATGGAGAGGAAACAAATGCCTGCTGACAACTTTATCGTACACAAACAACACCAATTAAGAAGCAGCAATAAAGATGTGAGAACCAGTTATCCAACAAATCGCAAGAAGTCAAGAGGGAGAACAGACAAAAGAGCTATTTTTTAAAGAAGTCCAAATTTGCAGCAACTCCCCAGAAGCCGCTGGGATCCTCTTAAAGGGCGTCCTCTAAGCTGTAGATAAGACGCAGGCGAGCCCACTCCACGAGAATTAACACTGCGCCAAGCCACCCTAAGACTCCTTGACACGGATCTCGGAATATCGTCCACCTACATCCCATTCAAACAATAAACAATACACAGATAACCAGCACACAGGAGAAGGACGACGTTTCAGTCTGATTGGAACCATTAACTAGTCACCCACAAACACACGAAGGTAAGGGAGCCAATATACACACTAACAGATCCTCCGGAAAATACAAGAGAGTCCGAAAATGCCAGAAATCATTGGATGGAAATACCGATTAATAAACCTGAAGAGGTGAAAGATAGTTCTGTAAATACCAAGAGTGCAAGAACTAACAAAAAGTTGTGCAAGAAAGGTATAAAATACCGACAATATAAAAGTTAAGACACATATGCAACATCTGGATATCTTTACTGTAGACGTTTCGCCATCCAGTGGCTTTATCAATACAGATTCTAGGACATAATAGAAGACAGTTCTATATAGTTCTACTGTCTTCAAGTTATGTCCAAGAATTTGTATTGATAAAGCCACTGGATGGCGAAACGTCTACAATAAAGATATCCAGATGTTGCGCATGTGTCTTAACTTTCAACTAACAAAAACTTACCTCTGGATTTAAAAGGCTTTTGGAAATACTAAGAAATTTTTATATAAAAACAATTCTGCGTGAATTCTGCAGTAATAGTATGAAGAACAGGAAAAATACAATGTAGAAAAAGGCAAATATGGATTAGAAGAGGAAGATGAAATAAAGAGTAAATTTAGCAAAAATAAAAACTACGTGAAAAGAATAGCAATAGCACCCGCGGCGGCGGCGACGACGTCGACGACGAAGGAACACAAGGAAAAGTCAATGGTGGAGCAGAGGCGGAAAGAACGGGCGGCGGCAGAAGTGGCGGTGACTGCAGGAGCAACAAGGTAAGGTGATGGTTGGGGTGGGGGAGGGGAAGCTGCAACACCAGTAGTTAATTATGCTCCAGTTGTGCTCCCTCAATAACATGATCCACCACAAAAAGCTCACAGCACACACGCACACACACACACACACACACACACACACACACACACACACACACACACACACACACACACACACACACACACACACACACACACACAAAAGAAATTAAGAAAAAAATACCAAAATTAGCGCTGGATAAAGTTGGAGAGGAGTTATGTGAGCGAGATTGGCTTCTCTGGAGGGTTCCCAGGAGAGAGGGCTCCCACAAGGGCTCCCAGGAGAAAGGAGGGCTCCCATGAGGACTCCCAGGACAGAGGTCTCCCACGAGGGCTCCCAGGAGTGTTCCTTGGAGGCCTCCCTGGAGGGCGTAAACTTCGCTGACGGAGCCTAAAAGTGGAGCACCAGACGATGATCACCCAGTAATACTCGACATGAGGTTATCAACCACGAGACATCAAGGCACAACACCTTTCCTCCTCGTACACAGTTACAAGAGTAAGCATGAACGGACCTCTGGAGGCCAGTTATTGAACAACTCCTACAAACAAAGCTAGAGTATACTCAAACAAACAAACAAACACACACACTACATACTCGTTATTATAAAACAACTAACAGAGCGGATTTCCGGCGATAAAAATTTTCTCTTACAAGATTTCCTCATTAAAATATATTGACTTAATTACAATTATTCCACTACTTTACGGCTCCAACTTCAGAGCTTTGCTAGAGTTTTATATCACGCGCACACACATGCACACAAACAAGGGTGAGCGACAATTTGAGAACATTAGCGACTAAGGTCAAGTTTGAACCACAACTGATTCACGGCCACAACAAAAGAATAACAACAGTAAAAGACTATGTAATACGACTGAGGAAGGAAAGAGGAGAGCTCACGGAAAATGACAAGGAAGTCGGCGAAGTGAACAAACGATTTCAAAAGACCTCAGTATAAACATGAGCAATGCCAGAAAGCCTAGGGGTGCAAAGAGTATATATACTAACAGATACTGGCCACCATACCTTATACATTTAACTTTGATGAGTTCCGAGAGTTTTTCTACTCTTGGAGCCTGGTCATGGGCCAGGTTCGTCTGGTGCTTGCCTGGTCAATCAGGATGTTGCTGCTGGAGGCCCGCTGCCCCACATATCTATCACAGCCTGGTTAATCTGGTTTAGATACTTGCCCAATTTCCTCTTTAAGACTTCTACACTTGTTCTAGCAGTGTTTATAATATCTTCTGGTAAGATGTTGAATAGTCTGGGGCCACGAATGTTGATACAGTGTTCTCTTACTGTGCCCACCGCACCCCGGCTTTTGGAGTACAAGGCACCAGAATGGAACTCACACCTGAGGAAGCATGTTAAGAAACTGGAGAAAGCGTAGAAATATGGAACAATACTAGTTCCAGAGTTAAGGGGTATGAGCTACATGTACACTAAGAGAGGATTCGATGAATGTTAGAGATCCCCGACTCTTCAACGCCCTCCCTCTATAAATACGGGAAGTTACCAAAAAACCTTTTGCGGTCTTCAAAACGGAAGTAGACAAATTCCATAAATCAGTGCCTGACCAACTTGGCTGTGGACTGTATGGAGCCAGCAGTAACAGCCTGGTTGATCAGAGATTGATCTTCCAGGAGGCCTCGTCTGGGACAGGGCTGCGGGGGCACTGACCCTCGGAAACGTTCTTTAGGTATCCTTCGAGTAAAACAGGCTAAAGGAATTAAATCTAACGACCCTGGAAGACATAAGGACCAGGGAAGACACGTTAACATACAAAATACTCAGAGGAAATGATAGGGCAGACGCTGAGAGGCTGTTGAGTGGTGGGAAACAGGTACTCGACGGCTAAGCATCAGTAGGTGAGCTAATCTACATTGTTGCTTACTTAATGTACACTATAAATTGTGGGACTGTATATATAGTAGCAGTGATGATTGTCACTCAGGAGAGCAATGGTGCACGCAGTTAATTGTGGGACTGTGTATATAGTAGCAGTGATGATTGTCACTCAGGAGAGCAATGGTGCACGCAGTTAATTGTGGGACTGTGTATATAGTAGAAGTGATGATTGTCACTCAGGAGAGCAATGGTGCACGCAGTTAATTGTGGGACTGTGTATATAGTAGAAGTGATGATTGTCACTCAGGAGAGCAATGGTGCACGCAGTTAATTGTGGGACTGTGTATATAGTAGAAGTGATGATTGTCACTCAGGAGAGCAATGGTGCACGCAGTTAATTGTGGGACTGTGTATATAGTAGCAGTGATGATTGTCACTCAGGAGAGCAATGGTGCACGCAGTTAATTGGTTGATGATGCAAACTGCATTTAAAAAAAATAATTTGGCTGGGGTAGAAACGCTGAAATATGCCGACTGCAAAATATGGCTCACACTTCATGCCGTGTTCAGAGGTCGATCTAAGTCTTCAGGGAGACAACTGATATTGCTCTTAGAAGCTATTTCTGTTGCTGTGGACACTTTATGTCACGCTTGGTGGTATTATTGTCGTCGAGCTCACTTTATGCTTTCCCCAGAAAATATAAATATTGTCAAGGATAATTTATGTCATGCCTGGCGACTATTACCGTTGTTGTGGAAAGTTTATGTCGTGTATAGCAAGTTATGTCGTCTTGTAGTATGCTACTTCGTGTCTTGTGCTTGAGTGTCACATACTGAATATCAAATATCTTGCATGCCAATTATATCAGGCCCAATGCCAAGTGCCGATTGTGCCCAGAACCGAATGTATCATACCTTTGATGAGTTTCGAGAGTTTTGGTACTCCCGAAGCTTGTCTGGTCGACCAGGCTGTTGCTGTTGGCCCACATATCCATCACAGCCTGGTTGATTTGGCACTTGATAGAGATGCTTGTCCAGTTTTTTCTCGATCACTTCTACACTTGTCCCAGCAGTGTTTGATATCTTTTGGTAAGATGTTGAAAAACTTGGGACCACAGATGTTGATACAATGTTCCCTTTTTGTGCCCACGGGGCCCACGTTTTTCACTGGGTTTATTTTAAATTTCCATATCTCTCACTCCAGTAAGTTGTTATGGCAGTGTACAGATTTGGGACGAAGCTCACAAGTCCTTTCCACACACACACACACACACACACACACACACACACATATATATATATATATATATATATATATATATATATATATATATATATATATATATATATATATATATATATATATAGAACCTGCAAACTATGTATCCGAGTAACCAGTACTTTACCACGGAGCTAGACCCCAGATAAGTATGGGCGCCTAGTCGGAACAAGACGATGTTACCTCATACCCCCGGGACACCAAGCTCGTTTTGAAAGTTATTTCATCAAATCCTAGGACAACGAAAGATATTTGATTATATATGTATATATATATATATATATATATATATATATATATATATATATATATATATATATATATATATATATATATATATATATATATATATATATATATATGTCGTGCCGAATATGTAAAACTGGTCAATTAGCAAGAACTCATTTAAAATTAAGTCCTTTCTGAAATTTTCTCTTATACGTTTAAAGATATATTTTTTTCATTAATGTTAATGAAAAAAAATTTAATTTTGCACCAAAAGAATCTTGGAAAACTTACCTAACCTTATTATATCATGAGAAATTTATTTTAGCCTAACCTAACTAAATATATTTTAAATGCGTTTACAATAATTTAGTACTAAACAAACACAATCAAATATATTTTTTTCGTTAGGTTCAGAATGATTTTGGCGAAATTATTGCATACACAAATTTTCACTTGTCCTATATGGCAAGATGAGCGTTGCTATTTAAGCCAAGATCGCAAGTTCTGCCTATTCGGCACGACATACATATATATAAATATATATAAATATATATATATATATATATATATATATATATATATATATATATATATATATATATATATATATATATATATATACATACAACACTAACTTCATGTGTTGTAATAAGAAATTATATCTAAAAATAATCCAAATATGACAATTGTTTCCCTAACGCCCACTTCCCCCACTTCCAGGATCACTGAAGTTTCCCAGCTCAGGTTGACAGATTTCATTCGTACGTTATGTAATATGATAGTGAAACATAGCTAGCTTTTGTCTCCACTCTGTAACTCTCAGAGCAGAGAAGCTGTTCAATGTTGATGTATCCAATTGTGCTTAATAAAAGTTCCCATCCTAGACCCAGCAAGAGGACTCAAACCTAAGACCAAGTGCTTGCTAGCAACTTTGAGAATATTATATAATGTTTCCAACATAACACGTTGACTTTCCTCTTGCGGACCTACTCAGGCGTTTAACTACCACTCCGCCAGACCAGCAAATACAAGCCGGTCCAATAATACAAGCCAGAGAATAAAGAAACGGTAAAAGTATTCCAAGAGCGCAGATAAAACACGCTTGGGTATGTGCAAGTGCTCCCAAGGGCCAGAAAAATACAACCGAGGAGCAGCCACGGTGAGTGTACGGGGAAAGGTTGGGAACTGGAGGAGGGGCGGGGGCAAGAGAGCAAGGAATCGGAGTGTAAGCAAGTATGAAAGAAGAGGACAAGATAGAAGGCAAGACGGAGGTGTGTCATGGAACACGATGACAAGATAAAAGGCAAGACGGAGGTGTGTCATGGAACACGATGGCAAGATAAAAGGCAAGACGGAGGTGTGTCATGCAACACTTGACCAGATAGAAGGCAAGATGAAGTTGTGTCATAGAACACTTGACCAGATAGAAGGCAAGACAGGTGTGTCATGCAAGAAGAAGACAAGATAGAAGGCAAGACAGGTGTGTCATGCAAGAAGAAGACAAGATAGAAGGCAAGACAGAGATATGTCTAAGGAAAAGAAAATGAGACCCACTACCAAAAGTAGACCAAGTGGAGGGAAAATCGGACTGGATACCGAGGAAAAAATTTTGTTAGACAAGAGGAGGCAAGGGCCGTTATGCCCCCCCCACCCCCCACCCATTTTTCTTAGGAAGGAGACTTAAACGTTTTTCTCAAGCAAGTTTTCCTGACAAATACAAAGTGATAATATATAGTGGGTAATTAAGAACGAAAATGAGGAAACATTTTTGTAAGAAGGGGAAGAGCAAAATAAAGCTAGTGGAAAGCAGAAGCGTCAAGGGCACAATAAGAAAACTGTGTGGAAATATAAACACATATGCAGTATAATGTGATCCTTTATTGACTACGTTTACGTTACGTTGTCAATAAAGGATCACATTACACTGCATATGTGTTTATATTTCCATTGTGTCGGTATTTTATACCATTTATTTCCAAGAAAACTGTGTGTCAACATCCGTGGTCCAAGACTATTCAATAGTAACAGTTTGGTTGACAGGCAGTCAACAGGAAGGCCTGGACCCAAGCCGGGCTGCGAGAATAGGAAAACTCTCGAAACAAGTTAAAGGTAAATCACCACCAACCTGCACCATTGCACAAAACATCATCGCCACACCATTAACGTGCACCACCATACTCTACAGCACAACACCAACCTTCGTCTCACATCACACCACCAACCTGCATTTACGCACACCACTACCAACCTGCACCACCACCACACAATCTTCATAGCTCCCGTACCTGATAACCCTTGCTGTGGAATACCTGACGATAGTCTCACTGCCCCCACTGAAATCTCCCAGCTCAGGCTGACGGATTTCAACGCCTTGTGTGATCCCCTGCGTGATGGAATATAACAGGAAAATATAGGTTTTGCTCCCACTGTGTAATTATCATACAGAATAGCGTAGCAGCACGCTACTGGTGTATCCAATTTTATTGAAAAACCCCACACAGACTGCACCAACTTTCCCCACCCCACACTACCGACCTGGCACTCTCCTCCCATCACTTACATAATACAGCACTCCAGTGCATGGCGCTGCCTCGCCTCCTACAAGTCACTTTCACATTAATTCAATTTGCACACAGGCAGCCGCGTGCTGAGAATGTGACCTGGGAAAGGTCGCAAGCTCCCTGGTAGTCACCTACCCAGCAGTCAGCTCTCCCCTAGTCACCCACCCATCACCCAGAGCACTCCTAGTCACCCACCCATCAGCCAGAGCTCTCCTAGTCACCCACCCATCAGCCGGAGCACTCCTAGTCACCTACCCACCAGTCAGAGCTCTCCTAGTCACCTATCCACCAGCCAGAGCACTCCTAGTCACCTACCCACCAGCCAGAGCACTCCTAGTCACCCACCCATTAGCCAGAGCTGTCCTAGTCACCCACCCATGAGCCGGAGCACTCCTAGTCACCTACCCACCAGCCAGAGCACTCCTAGTCACCTACCCACCAGCCAGAGCACTCCTAGTCACCTACCCACCAGCCAGAGCACTCCTAGTCACCTACCCACCAGCCAGAGCACTCCTAGTCACCTACCCACCAGCCAGAGCACTCCTAGTCACCTACCCACCAGCCAGAGCTCTTATAATTAACTACTCATTGGTATCTATTAGCCCCAAAAATATTAAAAAGATCTTTTTCAGTACAACGATAGCGAACACTTGGCAGAAATTAGGAAAGCAACGTAGTGAGAAGACTCCCTCTATAAATATAAAGCCCATGAGAGCAAGTGAGAAAGAAGAGAGCAGAGAACCTGATTGTTCACACCGAGACTGTCTGCTGAAAAAGGACTATCTACTTCTACTTATAATAAGAACAACAGTATGAATCAGAGCCAAGGGATCGGCGAGTAGCAGATGGAATTGAGCACTATGATGATGGAACAAATGATTGGAAGGCAGTGTCGACAGATATGGGTGATAATAAAACACAAGAGCCAGCCTTTATTAAGACAACGTTTCACTGAAGGTGAGCTTCATCTGGTGAGGTTATGGTCGGACAAAACTCTCCTGCAACTAAACACTGTCGTAGTAAATAGAACACATGACAGTAGCGGGACGTGTGAAGCGAATATGAACGCTACCACTGCAATAAAATCTTGGCGTTCTGTTAGGTACTAGCACTGCCAAAACTAACGTTTTAAAGATCTATTGCAACCCAAAGACTCGAGTAAGAAATTTGGTTGGGGATGTTTTAATGGAACTATATATCAACCCTAGCTGAATTAGTAAACGTGCACACACAGGCTCACGCACGAGGAACCATGGGACATAGACAGCAGCTATAGACGATAAGATACAGGGACGTTAGAAGGCCAACAGTACACACCTTCAAAAGAATAAATGATAGGGCCGGTAATCAGTGAAAACAGTCGATAAAGTTAAGAGACTGAGCCAAGAGCTGTGAATAGACCTCTGCAAGCACAAATTAGGCGAGTACACTCATATACACGAACGCTTTAAAATATATGATAAATCACTGAAAGAATTGCGAACACGAGGGGTATAGCTCAACTCGTGTAACTCGAGAGAGGTAATCCCTTACACACAAACACACATTACTCTTGATAATTATCACAGAGCTAGCATCCCAATAAAGTACACACCACACGCCTACATCGTGGCCATTAACGAGGCCTTAATTCAATATTGATGGCGTGTACTACCAATAACACGCAAAACACACACACATACACACCAGCACCCTTCTACTTCCTTTCGTTCTTCCTACCTCCCTTTCCCTTCCCGTCCTTCATTCTATCCTTTCCCCCCCTTACATGCTTCTCTCATATTTTCTCCCTTCCTGTCGCCCTTCTCTCCCTCCCTCTTACCTTTCCCTTTCCCTCTCGCCTTCTCCCTCTCGCTTCCATTTTCTCACCCTCCCTCCCACTACCCTTAAACACCTCATCTGTATACAAAATAATCGGGACTCTCTTAAGAGGCATCACTAGTCTAGTGTAAAGGCCACAGCGGCGTCAGTAAGGCCATCACACTGTCTCCCAACATGGAACTAACACTGCTAAGAAGACGAAGGAAGGTTATATATATATATATATATATATATATATATATATATATATATATATATATATATATATATATATATATATATATATATATATATATATATATATATATAATGTCGTGCCGAATAGGTAAAATTGGTTATTAAACAACACCTCATTTAAAATTAAGTCCTTTCTAAAATTTTCTCTTATTCGTTTAAAGATATTTTTTTAATTTATGTTAATGTAAAAATTAATAATTTTGTACCAAAAGAACCTTAGAAAACTTACCTAACTTTATTATAACAAACACAAATTAATTTAGCCTAATCCAACTAAATATATTTTAGATAAGTTTACAATAATTTAATAATAGACATTCACAATGAAATATTTTTTTTTCGTTAGGTTCAGAATGATTTTTGCGAAATTATTGCATACACAAATTTTAGCTTGCCTTATTAGGCAAGAACAGCGTTGCTACTTAAGCCAAAATCGCACGTGTTTACTTTATATATATATATATATATATATATATATATATATATATATATATATATATATATATATATATATATATATATATATATATATTTATTTATTATCACATTGGCCGATTCCCACCAAGGCAGGGTGGCCCGAAAAAGAAAAACTTTCACCATCATTCACTCCATCACTGTCTTGCCAGAAGGGTGCTTTACACTACAGTTTTTAAACTGCAACATTAACACCCCTCCTTCATATATATATATATATATATATATATATATATATATATATATATATATATATATATATATATATATATATATATATATATATATAAGTGAACACGTGTGCTAATAGCAACAGTCTGGTTGAACAGGCAAACAGAAAGCCTGGCTTTAGGGCAGACTGCAAGAGTAGAAAAACCCTAGTATCGATCACAGGTATGCTTGCAAATCCACGGAGAATTATGATTATTGTTATTAAGAAGACAAGAAGCTGCACTGTATTATAATCAGGATCTAAATCATTGGGTTATTCAACATTGTGAAGGCTCGATCCTCCGTTTGCTAATCGCCGAAAAATACACACCACCTTTCTGTAGTTAGAGTTGCATATTCTCACAAACAGCTGCACCAGTTGTCTACATAAGCAAGAGCCTTCATGGATCCAGCAGTGAATACTTATCGAGCTCAAAACCGGTGCACACTCAACAGGTAAAGCACCTGTGAACCACAGTAAGTGCACGCATCATGGTGCATGCAGCAAGGACGACGGGAGACATGATTACGACATACAAATTATTCAGTAAACTGGATAAAAAATCGATAGGGAAAAGTTGTTGGAGATGCGAGAAGGGGGAACAGAAAATATTCTGTTTTTTTTTTTTTTCAGTTTCGGATAATAAACAGAATTACCTAGACGAAAAACTGGACAATGAAAGCATAAAAAAGATTAAGTTGGTACGATCGAGCATTAGAAGACAAGAATCATTAAAGCCGGTCGATAATAGTTAAGATGCAGAGCAAAGTGCTAAGAATCACTCCCCGCAAGCACTCACAGTAAAGTGAAATTCTAACCACACAAGCACAGTGACTACCACAACTTTTACGCCTCAGTAGCTGCCTCAAGCTTACCCACCAACCCTGGGTCAATGACTGTTGGGAAGAGATGGTGATGGAGTTTATGGTGCTGGTGTAGCAATGGTGGTGGCACTAATGCTGTTAGAAAAAAAAAAAAGTGAATGCAACATAGTCCAGGAAAGATAGAGGAAGCAAAAAGACATTAATAAAAATGAAGGAAACCCTGCAAAAATCCCGGACAAAAATCACATTCGGTATTGAACCCTTGCTTAAAGTAGATAGAACATACACCCATGATAAAGAACTGAGTGAAATACTGAAGTAACGGCAGTGAGCCGCTAACCAGACTAATGACTGTAGCATCTTTGCAGACGATGCTCGAATTTGTATAAAACAGTTGAACTCACTCAAAAAATAATAAAATCAAACTAAAATTAACAGATTTTTCCAGTGGCCCACAAAAAAAAGTGCAATGAGGACAAATTTCAGTTACTACGCTACGAAAAAAAATTAATTAAACACTGGAACTCAGTATAAACAAACTTAAACCATTCAGTGAAGCAGTTGCAGAACAAGCTTTTAATAATACAACATTTTATGTATCAAGTGAAGAACGCTTGGAGTTTAAACTGGCTCTTCCCTCCTCTTCTCCGTTTCCCCCTTCATTACCGCAGTGCTTCTCCTCGTGTTTTCCCTCTTGCTGATCTTACCATCGTACCCGACCCAAGCTGGTGCAGCCGGCTAGGCCAGTTTTAACTTTCTGGTCACACCTCGACTGAAGCACCACCAGCCAGCAACTCTGGGTTTGTCTTGGACTCTCCTCCTGCCAGACGCTACACTCTAATGTCTCGCCAAACGAGTCACGTTACGAACTCTGACGACGGTGCTCACCAAACTTAACTACAACTCACGCGTGTCTAGCCACCTTCACCTTGCTTTTAGGAAAACCTGCTGTGTGAAAGTTGAAAATGGCGCCAGATTAACCGGTGCCCAAGAGTAGCAGGATGCTGACACGGTTTTTCTAACTGTATACCCATGGAATATATCCAAACTGACAGAACTGACGATGTTATCTACACGTAAACTCTGAGCAATTTCCAGAGCACCTAAGTACGTTCTAGGAATACATCTTCAATTTTCAAAACAAATAGCTGATTAACAAATAAATAGGAGGTAAGCTAAGTAAATCAAAACGAACAGGAAGCAATTATGTCTGATCCGAGTCTAGGGGAAGACAGTACTAATTGTTCAGATGAAGAGCCCTTCATTCCTTCAGGAAGAGGCAGAGGGCGAGTTGGTGGAGACAGGTGCTGGAGGATAGCGTGTCAGGTGGTCCCCTCAAATGATTAAGATACTCAGCACGTTCCACTTATTTAACTTTACCAGGTCTTATTACATATTAAACACGTCACTTCTGCCGCGTTTGGACGACAAACACTTTATGATGATTTTCCTTCCTCCGACAATAAGCGTCGCCTTTATAATTTTGAATTAATTCTTGAGGAACCCTGCACAGGGTTTGGGCGCCATATGTATGTGAGTGGCTGACTTGTAGCCACAAGAGGGCCCATAAGCACTCACACTCATACATACTCTCTCTCTCTCTCTCTCTCTCTCTCTCTCTCTCACACACACACACACACACACACACACACACACACACACACACACACACACACACAAAGCAACAAGGGGTCACAACTGGAAGCTCAAAAATCAGAGGAGTCACAGGAATGTTAGGAAGTATTTCTTCAGTCATAGAGTTATCAGGAAGCGGAACAATCTGGAAAGTGATGTAATGGAGGCAGGATCCATACATAGCTTTAAGAAGAGGTACGATAAAGCTCAAGGAGCAGGGAGAGTATCGACCTAGTAGCGACTTGCGAAGAGGCGGAACCAGGACCTGTGAATCGACCCCTGCAACCACAAATAGGTGAGTACACATCGATCAAGGTAATCTACAAGGGGCGGCCAGGAGCCGAGTCTCGGCCCCGACAAACGCAAATCGGTGAGTACACATTTACTTACACATAGAAACTCAAGAATCACAGACAAGTTGGACAACAATCTAAGGAAATTACAAAGGTTTCATACTATCAGAACTCAAGTTATTGTTGCTTTTTAATTACCATCTCTTGAGATAACCTATCATCCTCATAGGAGGTA
The DNA here is from genome assembly GCF_038502225.1 of Cherax quadricarinatus. NCBI lineage: Eukaryota > Metazoa > Arthropoda > Malacostraca > Decapoda > Parastacidae > Cherax > Cherax quadricarinatus. The sequence continues at coordinate 11,189,699 of NC_091371.1, read as the reverse complement.
AGAGGGTAAAAGAATAGAAAAAAAAAAAAACAGAACAGGGAGATGGGTGATGGAGTCTTCAGTCAGCATGACAACAGCCTTATTAATTTTTTTCCTGGGGCACCGCCCCACTCATGTGGCTCATACCGCGTCTGGGGAATGAGAACTAATCAGGCTTGAATTTAGTAAGAGGAGGGTAGCAGAAATTCCTTGGAGAATGAGGTTTCCAGGGGCGCCAATTACGAAGGAAAGGGTAGCAGTAATACTTGAAGAATGAGGTTTCCATGAGTATCAGTTACGAAGGAAAGGGTAACGGTAATTCCTTGAAGAATGAAGTTTCCAGGAGCGTCAATTACGAAGGGAAGAGTAACAGATATTCCTTGGAGAATGAGGTTTCCAGGAGCGTCAATTACGAAGGGAAGGGTAACAAATTCCTTGGAGAATGAGGTTTCCAGGGGCGCCAATTGTGAAGGGAAGGGTAAGAGAAATTCCTTGGAGAATGAGGTTTCCAGGAGCGCCAATTACGAAGGAAAGAGTGGCAATAATTCATTGAATCAGGTTTCCAGGAGCGTCAATTACGAAGGGAAGGGTAACAGAAAATCCTTGGAGAATGAGGTTTCCAGGAGCGTCAATTACGAAGGAAAGGGTGGCAATAATTCCTTGAATCAGGTTTCCAGGAGCGTCAATTACGAAGGGAAGGGTAACAGAAATTCCTTGGAGAATGAGGTTTCCAGGAGCGTCAATTACGAAGGAAAGGGTGGCAATAATTCCTTGAATCAGGTTTCCAGGAGCGTCAGTTACGAAGGGAAGGGTAACAGAAAATCCTTGGAGAATGAGGTTTCCAGGAGCGTCAATTACGAAGGAAAGGGTAGCAGTAATTCCCTGGAGAATGAGGTTTCCAGGGGCACCAATTACGAAGGGGAAAGAAGCAGTAATTACTTGAAGAACGAGGTTTCCAGGAGCGTCAATTACGAACGGAAGGGTAACAGTAATTTCTTGGAGAATGAAGTTTCCAGGAGCGTCAATCACGAAGGGAAGAGCAGCAGCAATTCCTTGGAGAATGAGGTTTCCAGGGGCGTCAAGGCACCTCCCTGAAGGAAGCTGCAGTAGCAACAGCAGCAGAGCGTGAGGGAGCAGCCGACGTTATCGCACACACACTAGTTATTTGCTGCAGCAATTATGCTCGGCGACTTCATCTCGATTACATTCCATCGTACTGAGCTTGCGAGTGGTAAGATAACATGACCAGCTATCCGCGATCCAGTGTATGAGTGGCAAGATAACAGGGCCAGCTATCAGTGATCCAGAGTGCGAGAGGTAAGATAACAGGACCAACTACCCGTGATCCAGAATGTGAGAGGTGAGACAACAGGAGCAGCTACCCGTGATCCAGAATGCGAGAGGTAAGACAACAGGAGCAGCTACCCGTGACCCAAAACAATTCAAGCGTTTCCTGAACACGACAAATCATGACTTAATCACGACAACAATAACAATGACAGCTATAAACACTCCACAAGACGGTGATAATATACCTGTGACTAACTTCGAGGGTTCTTCATCCATGTTTTCATGTTGACTGCCTGGTCAATCTAGATCTTGGTGGTTTTCATTTAATAAACAGATTTTATATGCATACAAATGCGTAAAACAGAAGTCAAGGGAAACGAAAAGAGTACAATCTTCAAGAGAAAACTGGTCCAGTATCTGAATATGTCAAGTCACTCGGGCTGTGATAGCTCTGTAGGTTTGTGGGGTGCAGGCACCTACAGCCTGAGTGATCGCACCGTCAACTTGGAAGTCTGGCCTCAGGTCGAGCCTGCGAAAACAAGAGGAACTAACGACACAAGTCACAAGATACAATTCGCTATAGTGAAAATGACAAGTTTTTGTAATTCTGGACCCCATCCACCTTAATATATGCATATCCATTCACTCACGCCCACATGTACTCACCACCCACACCCACATGCGTACATTCACATCCACAGACACTCTCAACAATGCAGTATCTCAGCGGACTATCCACCAAATATTCTTATATGGTGGCTCATCATTTCCACCAGCGTTGTATATTTCTTGGTGATTGATTGACAGACTTGTTCGCTAGCTGGCTAGACACCTCGGCAAGTTAGCAGTGTCTAGCAGCGAGATAGATACAACCTGTTTTAGTCTTGCAATAAGATTGTCATCTACCGTCACTCTTAATTAGTTGTCTGAGGGTGACGCTACCTAGCAGGTGAAGCTGCCGGCCAGGACGTGCTACCTAGACTAAGTCTCCTGACAGCAGGCATACCTGGTGGTGTAGATAAATGGTTCAGAGAACCGACAAGTTGATAGATTAGACACATGTACAACACTTGGGTATCTTTATTGTGGAAAAGTTTTGCCACAAAGTGACTTCATCAGTTCAATACAAAGAATAATGGTGAAGATCAGGAGTTTGAGGTAATCAGTCCTTCAGGCTGGAGTCCATCAATCTCATCAAGATTGATGGACTGATTACATCGACTCCAGGCTGAAGGACTGACTACCTCAAACTCCTCCTGATCTTCCCCACTCTTCTTTGCACTGGACTGACGAAGGCCCTGTGTGGTGAAACGTTTCCACAACAAAGACACCCATGTGTTGCACATGTGTCTAACTGATCATACCTGATGGTATCCAAGCAGCGGGCGACCTTGGTGTCCCACCCCCGACGCAGTTCCCGCACTTCCATCCACAACCCGTAATTAACTCTCCCTCCTCCTTATTTAGCATGTCTCGTAACATCACAGATTTATTACCTTTCCGATGACATACCTTATAATTATCTCTCTCAATACTTTCAGGAATCTACTAATTTGAATTCACTGATGTTTGCAATATTTTTAAATTATTTTTTTTTAATTTTTACCAATTTTACAAGTAATAAATAATGAGGTATTTAATACAAAGTATGAGGGGTAATCTGTTTACTAAATATTGATTATTAACCTAACTTACATTAATACGGAGAAATCTGTAGCCTTAAGCCACCAGCACAAAAACTTAAGCTTAAACGTTCCCATAAGATAAATGACACAGGTTTCAAGATGCCCTTCATTAGCGCATCAACATATAATTAAGACCTACGTCGCCTGATTTTTTACGACAAATAAATTACCAACACACAACGGCGTGCGTGTCTTCATATATAAGAGGAACTGCCAACAGAACTTGATTAGTTCACAAAGTCTGGCAGCGTACCGCTGGGGCAATGACCCCCTCCCCCCATCCACCCCTCGGAATTATCTACAGGTAAACTACACGTAAGATAATGTTGTTTTAAGATTAGACTTAACTACTTCAAGAATATCTATTATACTTTCTTATAAAATGGGAAATAACACAATTAACATTTAATAATTTCCAATATAAAATGTTTAGTCACCAGTGTAACATTGTAAGAACAAATGGGAAGGTACAGGAAGGGGCAAGATTATTATTACATTTACGTAGAACACTAAATCTGAGTGTCATTAAGCAAGGAGTGGTGGAGATTTGATCCTCCGTTCCCTAATGCCAGTGACACCCGGATGAGTCCAAGAGTTAAGAAATATAAGAAAGGAGGAACATTGCAGCACACCTACTGGCCCAAACTAGGCAGGTCCTTCTCAAATCCAGACCCACCAACAAAAAATATTTTAACAACCCATTTTCAATGCTACCCAAGGAATAAAAGCCCACCAACCCCTCTCCCCCGAGTGCAAAAGCATAAGAAAGAGGAAAATGTAGTGGGCAAAAAGACAGCACAAGAGGAAAAGAGGCAAGAGTAAACAATGTAGGTTTGGTGTGGAGTTAGTTGTTCTTGTGTGGTGCTGAGGGGGGGAGAGAGGGGAGGGGTGGCTCGTGCTTGCCTCACTCTGCTCCTCTCCCGACCCCCACCCCCTTACACACCCGAGGTACAGCCCAGCATCCAAATGGCCTCATCAGCAGCCTGTGGCAGCACCCAACACTCACCTCACCGCCCACTAATACACATCCTTCCGCCCACCGCCCAATAATACACATCCCTCCGCCCACTGCTCAATAATGCACATCCATCCACCCACCTAGGTTACATGGGCAACTTGCAGGACAGAGGCGACTTGTGGCTTTAACAAGTAACTGGCGCGTGTATCAACTCTCAAACCTAACCTCTCACAGTTCCCCATTGACCAAGGATCCTCGGGGGGAATGTCAAGCGACGCAGACGTGCTCTCAGCCTCGGGAAAGACAGTCAGCGGTGATGGTGGTGGTGCAAGTGTTATCTATCTATTGCGGTGGTGGTGGTTCAAGTGCTATCTATCTATAGTGGTGGTGGTTTCAAGGACCCCAATGGAAATAAGTCACTCTGACTTTTTTGGGTTATCCTAGGTAATTTACACTGTCCATGATAATTGTACTTATGTGTACCTATGTCTAAATTAACTTACTCACTAGTATAGTCATCACAGTGGTGTCAAGGAAGTTAATACTTGGGAAGCGGTGCCAATTATGTCGTGTGTGACCACGAACCAAAAGAAATAATACTAATCTGAGTGAAGGAAGGGCAAGGTGGAGGAAGGGGGGGTGATAGTGGTGATACTGGTGGCGATAGTGGGGTGGTAGTTGTGATACTGGTGGTGATAGAGGGGTGGTAGTGGTGATACTGGTGGCGATAGTGGTGATACTGGTGGCGATAGTGGGGTGGTAGTGGTGATACTGGTGGCGATAGTGGGGTGGTAGTTGTGATACTGGTGGTAATAGTGGGGTGGTAGTGGTGATAATGGTGGCGATAGTGGGGTGGTAGTTGTGATACTGGTGGCGATAGTGGGGTGGTAGTGGTGATACTGGTGGCGATAGTGGGGTGGTAGTGGTGATACTGGTGGCGATAGTGGGGTGGTAGTGGTGATACTGGTGGCGATAGTGGGGTGGTGGTGGTGATACTGGTGGCGATAGTGAGGTGGTAGTGGTGATACTGTTGGCGATAGTGGGGTGGTAGTGGTGATACTGGTGGCGATAGTGGGGTGGTAGTGGTGATACTGGTGGCGATAGTGAGGTGGTAGTGGTGATACTGTTGGCGATAGTGGGGTGGTAGTGGTGATACTGGTGGCGATAGTGGGGTGGAAGTGATGATACTGGTGGCGATAGTGGGGTGGTAGTGGTGATACTGGTGGCGATAGTGGGGTGGTAGTGGTGATACGGGTGGCGATAGTGGGGTGGTAGTGGTGATACTGGTGGCGATAGTGGGGTGGTAGTGGTGATACTAGTGGCGATAGTGGGGTGGTAGTGGTGATACTAGTGGCGATAGTGGGGTGGTAGTGGTGATACTGGTGGCGATAGTGGGGTGGTAGTGGTGATACTGGTGGCGATAGTGGGGTGGTAGTGGTGATACTGGTGGCGATAGTGGTGATACTGGTGGCGATAGTGGGGTGGTAGTGGTGATACTGGTGGCGATAGTGGGGTGGTAGTGGTGATACTGGTGGCGATAGTGGCGTGGTGATATTGTTTTCAATTGTTCTTAATCTTGCATATTAAAGAAAAGGTAATTTCCCGTTGGGGGATTTTTGAGTTATTGGACTCTTGTTAGAACTCTCTAGCACTATAGCATCTTGTGATGGTGGCACATCAAGAGTAATACTTGTGGTGATGGTGGTGGTGGCAACAATAATAAAGGCAAGTGGTGGTAGAGGTGATGGGGTGATAGTGGTTGCGTGGTGGTGGTGGTAGAAGTGATGGGGTGATAGTGGTAGCGTGCTGGTGGTGGTAGAGGTGATGGGGTGATAGTGGTAGCGTGGTGGTGTCCTCTGGAAAGCCTGTAGAAACTGCTTCCTTCCTCTCATAATGGATGGCTAGGCCATCTTGTTCACCCCCTCTTCCCTGCCCTCCCTTTAATCCTCTCCCGTTTCACCCCTCCTGCCTCCCTCAGTTTCCTCCATCTCTCACCCTGCTTATCTCCCTCAATCACCTTCATCTCTTACCCATCCTGTGTACCTCAGGCTCCTCCATTTCTCACCCACTACAGTAAACATCTCCTGACTCACGAAATCGTAATGACACGATTCCCTAATTCACATTGTACTCATCTCCCTCCCAAATCCCACACTCTGGCCCTTTATCATCTTTCCCTATGCTTCTTATCTACTGATATCCCCATTACCTTTGAGGCATCCCAAGCACATTTCTTCCCTTCACTTATTACACTACAAACACTACGTCACCCTTCTCTCTGGACTAGAATATTGCTGTACACTAACAGACTCTGAAATTGCAGATATGGAGATTCTTTACTGCCCGTATAAATTCAGTTAAGCTTCTAAATTATCGTGCAATTATTGTGATTCCATGTGTTTAGCAACCTTATTTCTTAAAATTCTTTCAAAGATGTTAATGATGTAGAACATCACTGATAGGGACCACAGCTTTTTGATAATTGCCTTCTTCCACCTGAGTAGAGTGGGGCTATACCGGTGGTTTTCAATGACTGAGGGATTACTCCCATGTTCAGACTCCATCTCCATAGGATATTTAAGACATATGAGAGTCGTACTATGAATTCAGTATTTGACTGATTTCTTTGTTATCATCAGTGTAAGTTCCATCTCCTTTAAGTAAAAACCCGATACTAGATGTAGTTCTTGTCCTGGATTATGCACGAGAAAAAGTATTTGAAATTTTTTTCAATTTCGTTAATATTTTCTATTTTCTTTACCAGTGTTTCATGGCTTGTTTCAGCAAGTCACTGCAGCCTTTGATAAGTTATGTGATTCTCTATCTCCGCTTTTAAAGGAAGCAAGCGCTTATATCTTCCAACTTGCATCTTTTGTTTCTTCTTTTTAATGATATATGGAGAATACATCTAGTACCACTGAGCTCATCCTCTCCAGATACTGCTTCATATCCACGTAATTTACACCACCTTTCCTACATATTTAAGCAAGGTCGTGATTTATTTGATCCCTGTAAATACACTTATTGTTGAAATTGAATATACTGAATATGCTATCATGGGTGTGTCTTGCTGCTCAAAACCAGTGTGTATGCAGGTCTAAACTTTAAACTGGTTTAGAAAGACACGTAAGCAAACACTATAACATATTTATTAGAAAACGTTTCGGTCCTGGGACCTTGATCACTTCTAACATACAGAGGTAGAAAGACATTATATATATAGGCGGAGAGTGAGATGTGACGCACTCTCCGCCTAAATATATAATGTCTTTCTACCTCTGTATGTTAGAAGTGATCAAGGTCCCAGGACCGAAACGTTTTCTAATAAATATGTTATAGTGTTTGCTTACGTGTCTTTCTAAACCAACTTGTCGGTATTTATTACCAAGGTTTATACCAAACTTTAAACTAAACTATGGTCCAGGTTTGTTCCATTATGTTCCGTACCGGATCCTTATTAGTTGTGGATATGTGGTCAAGGGTTTTTCTCGGGGAAAAGAATGGTTTCAAGTGCTATTTCAACCAACATTTGATGGATATGTGGGTCAGCAGCTGACCAGCGGCATAACAGTTTGGTTGGTCAGCCAATCATCCGATAAGCCTGCCCCAGAGCCGGGCAGCGAGAGTAGGAAAACTCCGGGAAAACCTACAAAGGAAACGTTATAAACACCATGTGTTATCTGTTAGTGGTACATAAATAGTATACAGTACCGATAAGATGAGATAAATAGTTTTGAAAACCGACAGCTTGAAAAACTGAGACACTAATGCAACATATGGGAAATTTAAGACACATGTGCAACATCTGGGTATCTTTATTGTAGACGTTTCGCCATCCAGTGGCTTTATCAATACAGATTCTTGGACATAACTTGAAGACAGTAGAACTATATACAGAAGATGAGGTAATCAATCCCTCAGCCTTGGAGTTGATGTTCACAGCATCGTGCTGTGAACACTAACTCCAAGGCTGAGGGACTGATCACCTCATCTTATGTATATAATTCTACATTCTTCAGATTACATCCTTGTATTGATAAAGCCACTAGTTGGCGAAACGTCTACAAATAAAAATACCTAGATGTTATCCACGTGTCTAATTTTTCAATGTGTCAGTGGTTCAGGGGGTCCCTCTCAATTGGCTTACGCGGCAGGTGTAAATAATGTACACAACCCAGCAAGCTCGTTTATTAATCATTTCCGTTAATAAAGAAGCTTAAGCCTTGTGAATGTTTCAAAACACTGGCATTACAAGACTTAGCGGCACCACAAAGTGAACTGGGAACACTCTATTATATTCACGTGGAAGCACTACACCCGCAAGGGTCGTAAGGCTGGATGATAAACTAGAGGAACTGACGGTATTTATTAAAGGACCTGCAGTCTTGATAATAAATTTAAGAATTTTGAGCAGAATAATGAACTAGAGAAGAAAACAATGAATGGTCTCAACAATGAACTAACGAAAACAACGGTCTCAATAATAAACTAACAAGAAGAAAACAACGGTCTCAACAATGAACTAACGAAAACAACGGTCTCAATAATAAACTAACAAGAAGAAAACAACGGTCTCAATAATAAACTAACAAGAAGAAAACAACGGTCTCAACAATGAACTAACGAAAACAATGGTCTCAATAATAAACTAACAAGAAGAAAACAACGGTCTCAACAATGAACTAACGAAAACAATGGTCTCAATAATAAACTAACAAGAAGAAAACAACGCTCTGAATCCCCAATTTAAATAATTAGGACAGGATAAAATATACTAGGGACTCGAGGCAGGATAAATAAATTAGGGAACCATGGCTGGATAAGGAATTGTAGTCGGGACAAAGTCTTCAAGAAACTGGATCTAATGAGTTATTTAAATAAATGGAAACGAAATAATCAACAAAAAATAATCGGACCAATTACAGAACTAGGTCCCGGATTTTGAACGAAAAGAACTGGGGGACCGGACGATGGCTGTAAGAACCAGGAGCCGGACGATGACTTTTAAGAACTGGGGACCGGATGATGACTTGAAAGAACCAGCTACTGAAGGTTAACTCTAAGCTGGTAACATTTTTGGCTGCCTTACTTGTCGGGTTCATCAAGAGTTTACCTGTGACCAGTTTCGAGGGTTCTTCCACTCTTGCAGCATCTCATGAGGCCATATTTTATATATATATATATATATATATATATATATATATATATATATATATATATATATATATATATATATCTTTCTCTCTCTCCGTCGCTTTCTCTTTTCCTCTCCCTCTCCGTTTCTCATATTCTCCACGAGGCTGCGCCTTCGGCCAGTAAAGTAAGTCAAGTGTGAGTCGGATGTGCTACTCCAGCCACTAAACCATAGGAGAATTGTATTGCTTGCTGAGTAGCGAATGGTGGTATAGTGCGCGAACTGCCACTTGGGACAACATCCAGTGATACACTGACCGCTGCCGCAGTGCAATGTGTGTGTGTGTGTGTGTGTGTGTGTGTGTGTGTGTGTGTGTGAGAGAGAGAGAGAGAGAGAGAGAGAGAGAGAGAGAGAGAGAGAGAGAGAGAGAGAGAGAGAGAGATAGAGACCCATAAGCTCCAAGGCACTTGTATCACTAAGAGAGAGAGGAAGAGGCAATATACTTATGGTATGGAGGATATTTGGAGATGCAGACAAGGTAAATAGACACAAGCTGACATGCGAAGAGCTAGATTAAGGGAACACAGAATCGATTTAATTACACAAATAAACCACTGTAAATAATGGAGCAGCTAAGCAACATCTACTACCTACCTGGTGATATATCCAGCCATCTTCGCCGTCTGTGTAGCCGGTCTCTGACCACCAGCAGACCAGGCAAAGTGGAAGCAGACTATACATGATTTTATAAGTTCTATTACACTCAAATGAAGTTTAAAACGAAGTGTCCACGAAGATCATTAAGGGTGCCTCTAATTTTTGCACCACCAGTCAACGATACTTTAATCCCTTAAATAGAAACTTAAACAAACTCAGAATAAAGAATAAAAGGCACAATACCGTGACTGGAACAACACACAAATAACCTGCACATAGGAGAAGCTCATGACGACGTTTCGGTCCGACTTGTAGTCACAAGCCACACCGACAGAAGTGAGTGAACCAGTATATATAGGCGAAGAGGACAGAAACGGGAGAGAGGAGACAAAAGTAGTGGTAATGCTGGTGTATATTGGCTAACTCACTCTCTTCTGCCAGTGCGACTTGTGAATGGTCCAAGACTGACCGAAACCTCGTAATAAGCTTTTTATTCGTCTCCCTTATGTGTGGGATATCTGTGTAAAGTCAGAATATATACACTGAGATATATACCCCTTTCAATGTATATAGCCTTGACCCAAGAGCTGGAGCTTCATCCTTGAAAACACTAATCTTGGCAACTCACGAGAGCGTCTCCTCCGTCACATCTTAAAACGTTACTCACATACCTGCAGGAAAGAAAAAAAAATATATTAGACACACGAATAAGAAAATTGGAAATTTTCTTGTCAAATATACGATGCAACAATTTTCACAATCTTTCCAAAATAAATAAAATCTCTCCTAGCCATTAAATTATTTTAGCGGAGACATTTTGTGAAAGAAAGATTCTGTTGTTCACTCGAACAATTACCCACTACTGACTCCCCAATAAAAGTAACTACGTCTCAACCACATAGCAAAACTACGACCCCAATATTAGTGATACACACGTCTACGAATCCTTCTCGGCCACTTGAGTTCCAAAACAAATGACAGATATTATAACCCATGTCTAAACACCTTGCAACACGTAATGATAACCATCTCCGCTGTCTGTATATCTAATGGCAAGACACACACACGAGCGCATTAACCCACGACACATCTCTTACCTCTCCAGATAACATCGAAAGGCACTCCCCAAAAAACTTTGAACCACACTCGGGGTACACAAGACAGAGTTAAAACGAGAAAACCAGCAAGACAACCCATACCATGTGTCTTGTGGTCCTTGGTGGCACTTCACCGCCCACTTCACTCCATCACCACCCACTTAATTGCACCAACACTCACTCAACCACAAAACCACCTACTTAACCACGCCGTCACCTATTTAACTGCACCGCCACCCATTTAACCGCACGCCACCCACATAACTGAACCACTTACTGGCACACTGAATGCAAAACTTTCCAGATAAAGAGAGAAATCCTCAGGCTAAATAGCAGCCTAAAAGATTAGCCGAGAGACAGACAAATGTCCGTGTGTGTGTGTGTGTGTGTGTGTGTGTGTGTGTGTGTGGGTGTGGGTGTGTGTGTGTGTGTGTGTGTGTGTGTGTGTGTGTGTGTGTGTGTGTGTGTGTGTGTGTGTGTGGGTGTGTGTGTGTGTGTGTGTGTGTGTGTGTGTGTGTGTGTGTGTGTGTGTGTGTGTGTGTGTGTGTGTACTCACCTAGTTGAGGTTGCGGGGGTCGAGTCCGAGCTCCTGGCCCCGCCTCTTCACTGTGTGTGTGTGTGTGTGTGTGTGTGTGTGTGTGTGTGTGTGTGTGTGTGTGTGTGTGTGTGTGTGTGTGTGTGTGTGTGTGTGTGTGTGTGGGTGTGGGTGTGGGTGTGTGTGTGGGTGTAGGTGTGGGTGTGTGTGTGTGTGTGTGTGTGTACTCACCTAGTTGTACTCACCTAGTTGAGGTTGCGGGGGTCGAGTCCGAGCTCCTGGCCCCGCCTCTTCACTGATCGCTACTAGGTCACTCTCCCTGAGCCGTGAGCTTTATCATACCTCTGCTTAAAGCTATGTATGGATCCTGCCTCCACTACATCGCTTTCCAAACTATTCCACTTACTGACTACTCTGTGGCTGAAGAAATACTTCCTAACATTCCTGTGATTCATCTGTGTCTTCAGCTTCCAACTGTGTCCCCTTGTTACTGTGTCCAATCTCTGGAACATCCTGTCTTTGTCCACCTTGTCAATTCCTCTTAGTATTTTGTATGTCGTTATCATGTCCCCCCTATCTCTCCTGTCCTCCAGTGTCGTCAGGTGTGTGTGTGTGTGTGTGTGTGTGTGTGTGTGTGTGTGTGTGTGTGTGTGTGTGTGTGTGTGTGTGTGTGAACAGCAGATTACATGACATAACTTCACTTTAACTCGCCTAGACACTCCAAGACCTAACTCGTCAATCGGGAGTCTACTGCTGTAACTGCCTGACAGATGGACAGAAGACTTCCTACTAGACTGACAGGTGAACTGACAGGCTGACAAGGGTGCGCATCAGCGCGCCCCTACGAGAGACATCAATCACAATTACGTACTATCCAAAAATAAACTAAAAGTTAACCTGTGATAACAGCACTCAGTCCCAACACTGACATCACTGGCAGGAACACGGACACCACTGGCAGCACCAACACTGATATTATTGGTAGTACCAAAACTGACACCACTTGCGACACCAACACTGACACCACTGGTAGCACCAACACTGACAACACTGGTGGCACCAACACTGACACTACTGGTAGCACCAACACTGACACCACTGGTAGCACCAACACTGACAACACTGGTAGCACCAACACTGACAACACTGGTAGCACCAACACTGACACCACTGGTAGCTCCATCACTTACCTCAGTGCCAACAGTAACATGACTCAGTACCAACAGTAACCTCAATCAGTGCTAACAGTGACCTCAGTGCCAACAATTGACAGCAATACCAACAATGACCTCACTCAGTGCCAACAGTGACCTCACTCAGTGCCAACATTGACCTCAGTGCCAACAGTGACCTCAGTACCAACACTGACCTAACTCAGTGCCAACAGTGACCTCACTCAGTACCAACATTGACCTCACTCAGTGCCAACAGTGACCTCACTCAGTACCAACATTGACCTCAGTGCCAACAGTGACATCACTCAGTACCAAGAGTGACCTCAGTGCTAAGAGTGACCTCAGTACCAACAGTGACCTCACTCAGTACTAACACTGACCCCACTCAGTACCAACAGTGACATCACTCAGCACGAACAATGACCTCACTCAGTGCCAACAGTGACATCACTCAGCACGAACAGTGACCCCACTCAGCACCAACAGTGACATCACTCAGCATCAACAGTAACCTCAGCACCAACAGTGACCTCACTCAGTACTAACACTGACCCCACTCATTACCAACAGTGACCTCACTCAGCACCAACAATGACATCACTCAGCACCAACAGTGACATCACTCAGCATCAACAGTGACCTCAGCACTAACAGTGACCCCACTCAGCACCAACAGTGACATCACTCAGCATCAACAGTAACCTCAGCACCAACAGTGACCTCACTCAGTACTAACACTGACCCCACTCATTACCAACAGTGACCTCACTCAGCACCAACAATGACATCACTCAGCACCAACAGTGACATCACTCAGCATCAACAGTGACCTCAGCACTAACAGTGACCTCACTCAGGTCAACCAAGGCTCGCTTTATGCTCCCGGGCGACCAACATTTCATTAGAATTTTTAATTATACGTTTTTTGTGTGGGCCTAATTAATTGGACACCTAATTAAGTGAACCGTAATATAATAAATCTGAGGTTATTTATTCAACTGTAGAGGGATAAAATTTGTGAATATATATTTTACCAATTAAAAAATAAACAATATGTGTGTGTACTTATTTGTACTCAACTATTTGATGTTGCAAGGGTTGATTTATAGCTCCTGGCTCCACCTCTTCGCTGGTGTGTGTGTGTGCGCACTCAACTTGTACTCACTGATTTGTGTTTGTGGGGGGTCGATACCAAGCTCCTGGCCCTATCTTGATCGGCATCACTGACCTCTAGCCTCTTGGGCCTTATCACCTCTATTCTTGAAGCTGCGTACCGAGTTTGCCTCATCCAAGTTATTCCACTTTTCAACTACCCTAAGACTAATGAAACACTTCCTTACATTCCCATCTTTCAACTGAGTCTTCACTTTCTAATTGGTTCTCCTCGATTCTGGTCTTCTTAATTCAAACAAACTATTCTTATTAACCCTATCAATTCCCTTTAAGATTTTGTACGTAGTAATCACGTCTTCCTTGTCCTTCTCTCCTCCAAGGTGGTCAGGTTCAGTTTCTTCAACCTCTCTTCACAGTGCATTCTTCTCGGTTAAGCTACTAGTCTGGTTGCAATCCTTTGAACCTTCTCAAGCTTCTTCACCTGCTTAACCAAGTGCGGGTTCCATGCTGGGGCTGCGTACTCAATAACTGACCTAAAATATGTCCTATATAAGGTTATAAAGTGTTGTTTTTCTCACGTTCCTAACTGCTATTCTAAAGTTTCATAATCCTGCACATGTCGCTGACGTTTTAAGGTTGATATGCTTGATGTTATATTAACCTTAGTTCCTTTTCATTCTCTGATATCTGTAGTTTCTTCCCACTCATGCTGTACTCTATGTCCAGTCTGCACTCACTGGCGGGGCCACGAGTTGAGTTGCGGTCCCTGCAAACAACTCGGTGTGTACAAATGTAAACATCTGCACTCCCAAGAACCAAATTACAACATAACACACAACGTAGGGAGTGTCAGAATCTTTTGTCTTTCAAGCCCAGCACTGAGCTACTCCCGCCCTCTGTGACTGCCGAGTGAGCGTCTGGTGATAGCTGTTCAGTGTTCCCTCTAGCGTCTAGCCTGACGATGTTTGGTAGTAATGGTGTGTCAGTCTGTTTTTTCTCCCTCCAGCCTTTTCTTCACCAAGCACGGCTAGTCTTGTTTTATCTCTCTTTGTATCTGGCAGGATTTCCTTCCCCTGCTATTTCATCTCCTTCCTGATACTCCTTTTCCCTCCCTGCCTCCACTCCTCTCTCTTCGTGTCCCTCTACGCAGCTGCTCTCCCCGTCTCTCTTCCTCCCTGCTGCTTCTCCCTCTCCTCAGCTGCTCTCTCCCCTGCTCCTCCTCCCCCTCCAGCGTTCCATTATGAAGGTAAGACAAGGCACCGGTTGAATACGGTGTTAGTTTTGTGGCAGGTGTGAAATATTCACGGCGGGAGAGCCGCGTTGTTGCTGCAACTGAGGACATTCTCAACATTATTCCTTTGCTCCCATCAGTCGCAGCTTGCCGGGGAAGTGAAACTTGTACACAAACAAGAAAGCATAAACACCACGACTAACAACTAAGTGTTTGCATTATTTATCCACTTCCGGAGACAATTTTAAAAATCATTCTAAACTGCTGGTGAGGCGGAAACCCCTTTTTTGTAGCTTTGCGGTAATTCGCACGGAGTAACAGGGACAACTTCAGGCTAGGTGCTCTGGTGGCTAAAAGAATACCTAGTAAACAGAAGGTAAGAGGAAAGGATAAAGAGGTGTCAGAGAAGTCACAGGTGACAGTCGAGTACTATAACTTTCAGTACTTGTAATCTCGCTCGCTCTGAAAGATATTCAAAAATGACTTCACAAAAGAAAAGTAAATATTACATATCCCCCTTTTGTAATAATGTGAACTTATTGATGAGGCTGATACCAGAAAAACATCAATAGTCTCCGAGATAACTTAAAGAGGCTGCAAGAGCTGTCAGTCGGCTAAACAGTCACAGGTAAGATTTTAATTTTAATCTGGCGAGTACAAAGTAATGAGAACAGGAGGAGGAGTGAGAACAGCCTAGGAAGTGTGACACTAACGACAGTTTACAAATAAAAAGATCGGAGAGTAAGCATCACACCAAGCATATCAACTATAATTTCAGCATCACACAGAAATCTAGCTGAATTACAAAATCATTTCAAGAAACTTAAAAAAAGATACATTTACAGTAGGAAAATTTTGGAATACGCAGAGATAGACAGAAACTCGAGATATAAAAGGTCGCAACTACACTAGTACTACAATGGACTGTGAAGAAATGTTAGCACTAACAACCTTAGAAGGAGGAACAGGAGAGATATGATCATTAAATAAAAAATACTCAGGAAATTAGATAGTGGAGATAATTACAGGCGTTATGTGAGGAGAGGGAGCCAGGGAACACAGACGGCAGCTCGACATGTAGGCAGGAGGGAGAACTCAATAGTTTCAAGAGTACGTGTCATCAGACCCTAAGGGCAAGGAACCAGTAATATTGGTAGATAGTAAAGAGGCTGGGCCAGGAGCTACGAGTCGTCATCTGCAACACAAGTAGACAAGTATACATATTACGAACATAGGTAATGTTGGCCTGTTGACCTGGTCGTAATGGGTTGGATCAAAAACTTAGCAGAATATTTAGCTTATATTTTCCTTATGTACACTATGTACAAGAATGGAGTATAAGTGTACCACACGGTGATAAAGACAAAGGCAGCAGCCTGATAGAACCGTGCTTCAACCAGCTAAAGGCGAGTCTGGCAAATGTTGACCACGAGTGACACCACATCGTCTCAGCATATGGCAGGCTCGTCTGTAATTGGTCAATGAACCAAGGAACTGATTTAACCATGAGACCCCAAAAGATAGTTGGGAGGCAGCCTGTAAGGGAGTGTGTGCATACGCCGAATAAAGTGTAACGTACTCTTTGCATGCCACAATACATATACGCATACAGCAAGAGCTTCGTTATTTTCTTACAGTTTTGTATGTCATTCACCTGAGGAGGCAGTTAACAGGCATGATACTTAACACAATACTCACAATCTCTAATTAAATTCAAGAGGTAATTCTTGGATGTGTAAAATAAGCGGGCACCATAAGAGAACAATATCAACATCCGTGGTCACAGATTATTCAACATTTTACCAGAAGATATCAGACACACTGCTGGGACAAGTGTAGAAGTCTTCAAGAGGAAACTGGACAAGTATCTCCACCAAATACCATACCAATCGGGCTGTGACAGAAATGTGAACCAGTGGGCCGCCAGCAGCAACAGCATGGTTGATCAGGCAAACACCAATCGAATCTCTCCCATGGCAGGGCTCCGGGAGTAGAAAAACTCTTGAATTCGTCAAAGGTAAGCGTGCTGTAAAAAGTTATCTTATTATGTTTTATCAGACGTACATCTCTTGACCTCATTTTTTATCGTAATCCTGAAGACACTTCTTACTTCCACTTACACATCTTTCTGCTTTACTTATAAGGTCATTTTTATATACTAATAGTAAAGTTCAACTCCCAGTTTTCACACTGAGACGTATTCAGCCAAGATTATAAAAGAATCTGACCGATTATCAACATTACAAATTAATGTTCCGCATTATTCTAAGCAAATGCTAATGTTCTCACTCGGGTTCAAGACCTTGGGTAAAAGTGCAATGTCACTAAACATTGAATTTTTATTTTATTTACATGATGCTTACTCAATTTACTCGCTAGGTCTCCGCTTTTTTTTATCGCGCTTTACAACTTAATCCCACGTTTATGCATTACTTCTACTACTGCTTACACTACCAGCATTACCTCTGCCACTACTTCTCCACTTCATACTTGCTTCCTTTCTTTGTCCCGTCCCTGTACCTTTACATATATACTGACTCCCTCACCTTCGTGAGTTAGTGTTACTTGTAAATGGTCCAAGTATGACCGAAACGTCGTCATAAGCTCCTTTCTCCTATAAGAACAGAGTGGAGGAACACTGCGGAAGGCCTACTGGCCCATATCAAAACCACCACTACCCAAAGCTACCCAACAATTGACTCCCTTACCCACGGCACTAATCAAACCCGGCCCCTCCCACTCATATATCTATCCAATCTCTTTTTAAATCTACCCAAGGCCCTAGCCTCCATGTGCGAGTTATTTGTGTACTGATGTTATTGTGTGTTGTTACTAGTCAATTAATGTCAAGTTAATATAAATAACGCACGTAGAGTATCTGACTCAAGCATACAAAATAACAAACCAATGTTGTTGTTGGGACACACTGCAACCTACCACAGTCGTCTTTACTCTTAACACGAGTCTCGTAAGTAAATTAAAACCTGACTGAGCTAAGTATAATGTGGCAAATTTTTCCCCTCGTTAAGTAAGAATTTCAGTCCATTAGTCGTTTCTACACTCCTCCGTCTTCTTGTGTGCCAATTTTACTGTGCCGAGTTGAGAAGAAAAGAGAATTTTAGTTTCCTTCATTGTTGATCTGGCAGGGAAGAGATATTGAGGTGCAGCCCAGCATCGCACTAGTGGGTGGAGGGTGAGGTACAGTCCCTTGGTGGCGGGTGAGGTGTGGTCCCTGTGTGGCGGGTGAGGTATGGCATTTGTGTGGCGGGTGAGGTATAGTCCCTGAGTGGAGGGCAAGGTATAGTCCCTTGGTGGAGGGTGAGGCATGGTCTTTGTGTGGAGTGCGAGGTATTGCCCCTGGGTGGAGAGTGAGGTACGGTATCTGGGTGGAGGGTGAGGTACTGTCCCTGGGTAGAGAGTGAGGTATGGTATCTGGGTGGAGTGTGAGGTACTGTCCCTGGGTGGAGAGTGAGGAATGGTCTCTGTGTGGAGGGTGAGGTGCGGTATCTGGGTGGAGGGCGAGGTATGGTCCCTGGGTAGAGGGCGAGGTATGGTCCCTGGGTGGAGGGTGAGGAGGTAGGGTCCCTGGGTGGAGGGTGAGGTATGGTCCCTGGGTGGAGGGTGAGGTATGGTCCCTAGGTGGAGGGCGAGGTATGGTCCCTGGGTGGAGGGTGAGGAGGCAGGGTCCCTGGGTGGAGAGTGAGGTACAGCATCTGGGTGGAGAGTGAAGTACGGTATCTGGGTGGAGGGTGAGGTATGGTATCAGGGTAGAGGGTGAGGTATGGTATCTGGGTAGAGGGTGAGGTATGGTACCAGACCAGACCTGGTTGATGGCCTGCACGGAGGATGAGGAATGCAGTGACTAGCTGCACTTAGTCCCTGTCATATGAGGAAGGGAGTCGGGGGGGGGGCACTAAACCTATACCACATGCATTATTTAGTCTGGCAAAACAGGTGTCTTGGGAGCGGCATCTTGACAACAGCAATATGTTCCTACACAACACACTACAACTCTCTACACGAAACTTGGCACAGACATCTTCAAAGCGTAGAGAAAGGAGGGACTGAGGGAGGAGAGGAAAAGATGAGGAAATAATGCACGGGAGAGGGGGAAATAAATTGGACAGTGCTTAGAAAGGAAGAAACAAGGGTTAAAGAAGGTAAAGTGAACATAAAGAACCTGCTCCTCCAGAATATATTCCAGAAAGACTTGTTTAAGACCTGGACCTGGTACTCAAAACTTTCATTGAGTGAACAAATTCAGAAAACGCCTAAATTACTGGAAATACTTAGTCACTCAATTTGTACTTCCTGGAAAGCAGGCGAGAAAGCTATGTAGTAATTCATGACTGGGAAATACTGGAGTGACTGTTTTCAAATCTGTAAAAAAAAAAAAAAAGTCCTACAAGAGTGGGACGCACGGTGGACGGTGCAGGGATGCCATGGCAAATCAGTCTTAAAACTAGCAGGCCAGTGCGCTAGTTTTATGACTAGCTGGCCATGGGTTCGAACCCCATCCCGCTCAGTGAATTCTTTAAAATAGTGTTGTTACGATTAGCGAGCCAACAGGTCCAAAGGTTTCCAACACTCTTCGAAGAAGAGTTACCTATAGACTCCGAACTCTCCTCAAGATGGAAGCTGACAAGTTGAACTAGATAGTTCCCAGTCGAGCTTCAGTGCCTAAGTATCATGCATGAAGGGAGCACCATCTAACTAGTTGACCTGGTCGTCAAGCAGGTAGCTTGACGACCTGGTCTTAGTTTTAGACCAAGCAGGTAGCTTGACGACCTGGTCTTAGTTTTAGACCAAGCAGGTATCCTGGTATAAGACTGAGCCTCAGAGATGATGATTCCAGGACCACCAACAAATAAGTCCAATCCTCGGGGGTTTCGACTTGAATTTTACGCAGCTGAATCCACGATTTATGTTTCCAGATCAGAATTTTCAACTGCTGCATTTTAGCTTCATGAATCACTTTAGGGTCCTGGACCTCAGTTTTAAAGTTTCCTCAAACCAAAGTTCACTATGTTTTATATGAATTTAACCATTATGGAGAATCGGATTTTACTTAAAATTGATAACATCAGCATTAAATTTTGTGGCGTTTTTGGATCCAAAATATAGTCTGCCACTAGTACACAAATATCGAAAATGACTTTACAACAGTTGAACAATGAAGACTACCAGACTACTAATGCTCACATTACTGTTTTGTTTATCTTAATAAGCTAATCATCACTTGAGCAAAACACAATACATATACAGGGAGACAAACACCAAAATAATACATCAGAATAATACATACATCATCCTGTTCGATCATGGACCCCTGACTAGGGGTCCATGATCGAACAGGAGTACCACGTAGGTCAGGGGTGAACACAACAGAATGACCCATCAAGTTTGAGAAAACCACTATCAGTATATTTACTCAGACGTCTGGTGGAAGGAGGTCCGGCTTGTGCCAAAGATATTTTGACAAGCCCTCTGAAACCACTGTCAGGAAAACTGCGTATCAATAACCAGAATAATGCTTAGCGATTTTGCACTGTTTAAGAGAGCGAGAGAGAGAGAGAGAGAGAGAGAGAGAGAGAGAGAGAGAGAGAGAGAGAGAGAGAGAGAGAGAGAGAGAGAGAGAGAGAGAGCAACCAAAAATAAAAGTGAGCTTCAAAATTGCTTTATTTTGTACAACATTAATACTTTTACAATATTCACATATGCAATATCTCTAAGACCATACTTTAAAAATACCCAGTTAAAAATAGCCAGTCAAAAATATTAACAACATTACCACGTATCCTTCGTCAGATCTCTGCCATAAATTTCTAGGATTTCTTCCCTAATTATTATTATCTCACTGGGAAGCCCTAAATCCGTGATGGCCATACAATGCATGAGAAATGGGAGGTAAGCAGGGTTGATCCAAGGAATTGAAGGGCATCCCTATTACCTTGGATGAAGAGCCATTCACCTGCATTAACGTAATTTTGTCGTGGGGGTTCATGAGGAGATATTGGAGTAAGAATTACACACGTTGGTTGTCTTGGAGGCGTATCATTAAGAGAGTTTTGAGGAGAAGCCCAGGAGCCTTGTCTTGTCCACGCCTGGTGGGAACTGAGAGTGAGGCCACTGGCCTACTGCTGACATGTGAGGATCTGGTGACATCAGGAGCTAGCAAGGGAGCCTATCTATAAAGTAGCTGGGATTATCTAAGTATACTACACAAGCACACAGTAACACAACAACTCTCCCCTCCTCCCAGTGAAGTGTGCTAATACTGAACCAAGGATTGCTATACCCAATGAGCCACTAATTAACAAAGTAACTGACTGATCAGAGTACGTTTTAGTACAAAGTATACTGTCTTGTAAATGTAAAGTACAGGTGATGGGTAAATTAGGGTCAATTACAGCCTTACGGATGGGCTAATTAGGAGGGACTTACACCTCGCTTTCCATAATTATTCCATCTTCTTGCCTAGACGGAGAGCATCAGCAGTGTGGTGCAATTGAAATACCCCTCACACTAACTTCTCTCTGCATGTTTGGTTCCTACGAGAGTACACTGGAAGGTGACGCTACTGACACAACCACTATACCACCAGCACTACCCCATTACCACTCTACGATCAGCACCACGCCAACGCCACTATACCACCAGCACCACCCCATCAACACCATACCACCACCACTTCATTATCACCACACTACCACCAACCCATCATAACCATACTACCACCACATCACCTCATCGCTACACTGACAGACAAGAACACACTCCTGGACTATTAACTCCCTCTAGCAAAAACTTCCTGACAACCTCTCGATACGAAATAAACAGGCTGGAGGTCGACATTTAATTTCTGGGACGAGTATAAAAACATGAGCAAAACATGCACACACACAGCACACGCGCGCACATGGAAAGTAAATCAGAAAGAATAATAAAACATTTGCCAACGCTTACAAGCCAAAACTACATTGGTTAGACTACAGAGCCACGCAGAAGACTTAGGAATATCTAGCATAATGGGTGAGTACAGGAATATCTAACATAATAGACGAGTACAAGAATATCTAGCATAATGGGTGAGTACAGGAGTATCTAACATAATAGATGAGTACAAGAATATCTAGCATAATGGGTGAGTACAGGAATATCTAGTATAATGGGTGAGTACAGGAGTATCTAACATAATAGATGAGTACAAGAATATCTAGCATAATGGGTGAGTACAGGAATATCTAGCATAATGGGTGAGTACAGGAGTATCTAACATAATAGATGAGTACAAGAATATCTAGCATAATGGGTGAGTACAGGAATATCTAGCATAATAGGTGAGTACAGGAATATCTGTTATAGTAGGCAAGTACAGGAATATCTAAAAAAATTGAAGGCTTCGATATAACTCGGACCGAAACGTCGTCGTAAGCTGCTCTCTCTTATGTGCGGGTTATTTATGTATTGTTCCAATCACGGTATAGTGCCTTTTTATTCTCTACGTTAGGTAAGGTAAAGTTTGTCAGGAAACAGGGCAAGTGTTTCCTGACGAGGGATCTTAATCATATGATGACCCGCAGCTGGAGCTTATAGTCATCTGACCGAGGCCTTCTGCTGGCGTACCGGTCCACTCCCTTAAAAATTATGGAAATAGAAATCAGAGAGTGATATTAAATAAGTGTAAGAGGTATATGAGTGGACAAGAGTAAGAAGTGAGCTTTTCCAAGGATCAATATTAGGATCTCCCCCGTTTCTGATATATAGAAATGGTATTGAACCCTGTTTGCTGATGATCAAAACTATTGAAGAAAACAGAGGCCAAAAAAATGACCATGGAAGGAGAGCTTCTATATGACCAAAAGAGGCTGAAACGTGGTCAGGAAAGTGGCTACTGGAACTCAATCCTGAGAAGTGCTAAGTCAAGAGAAATGGAGAGTGAGAAGGCATGCCACTGAATACAGCTAGCAAAAAAAAAGGCTTTGCAGAAAGCATACTAAAACAAACATAGGGGAATAAGCATCACAAGAAAGCATATAACCATAATTACATACTGTTTCACTTCAGTGGTATACACAAAACTAGTCAACGTAAGAAGTGCTTAATGGAGCCTGAAAAACAATTAAGACAATATATACAACTTTCCTTTAGTCCATCCAATGCGCAGCTTCAATGATAGGTATGATAAACCCCCAAGTGTTCAGAAACTAGTAACGCCAATCAGAACAGCAGAAGATGCGAGGTCAGGGGCTGATATTCGACCATGGTAAACAAATCGGTGCGCACATTAATACTTGGTCACACACACCTTATAAACTTTACACCCAGCCTTCAGACACCGGCAGAAATTTTACACACAATTCACACGATTTTCATCGTCAAGCCATCCTTACAAAACAGCAACAACTGAATCCCCAAGGCACGACACACGCACCAAACAATGAAATGTGTGAAGCTCCATTTTACTGCCAGAGAAGAGGCGCTCACCCTCTCTCCCAGGCTCTCTTTTGCTCTCTTTTACTCTCTCCAAATTCCTTCTTTTCTTCCCTGATTACTTCCATTCTCTTCTACCTTTATTCCAGGCTGTTTCCATCCCACAAGACAAAACTTCACCATCCCTGCCTTCAAGGACCCCCTCCTCCATCCCTACCAGACTCCTTCCCCCCTTCCATCACTGACTCCTCTTTTTTTACCTCGAGTCTCAGACAGAAGATCCTCCAGCACCCCCTTTTACTCCTCTTTAGTACCACTATTCCTTCCTAGCACCCTCTTCTCTCATTCCACCTCCTGCTCTCTTCCCTCTCATTTACACCTCTCCCCCTCCGAGTCATTCTCTAACCAGTCCTTTCCATCCCTTCCTTGCCTCACACCTTGCATCCATTTTACTTAACCCGCCTTTACATATTTTTTCCCAACTCCCCACCTCTTTCACCTCTTTGTAACCCCCCTTCTCCCCTCTCTCATTTTATAACCCCTCCTCTCGCTCACTCTGTTACCCCACTCCCCTTATTCGCGTCTTTGTAATCTCGCTCCCCTCACTTACTATCACCCCTGAAACTTTCCCAGGCTGCAGCCATCACTGTGTGCTGTACAAGACTTCTCTTTTAACGCCCCTCTTTCAACTCTCAGTGTGGCTGCACCTGGATAACACTCCTTCCATGTTTCCCCACATAAGCTGTACGTGAATGGTTGTGTAATACCGACAAGAAGAAGAATTAGACACGTGTGCAACATCTGGGTATCTTTATTCGTAGACGTTTCGCCATCCAGTGGCTTTATCAATACAAGGACACAAAGTGAAGAATGTAGAGCTATATATAAAAGATGAGGTAGGAGATCAAGTCGGAGCGAAACGTCGTCATACGTTTTAGTCTCCTATGTGCAGGCTATTTTGTATTGTGGAAGACTTTTATGTATCGTTCAGGACATTTATTAAAGGAAACGTTTCGCCGCGAATGGCTTTTTCAGTCCTAATAACGAAGCCACTCAATGTTTTGTCGGTATCACCAGACCATTCTTATTTGTGTATTATTCCAGTCACGGTATTGTGCCTTTATATTTTTTATGTACACGACACTTAAACAGTGGGTGAACGCCACAATAATCTACACTCTGTGATAATGTTGACAGAATTACCCACAATATGTTAGGACACAAGTGCAACTCATGCGACATTTTATTGAGGCAACGTCTCGCTCTCCCGGAGTTTGGTCAGGCCGTTACAAAAAATACAATTAAATGGACAGTTAAAGTGACACACAGGGTATATATATATATATATATATACTCTAGAATCTAGAGTGAGGTGCAAAGCATAATATAATCGTTGTAGGTTGTAGCAGTACTTGTGGTAGTAGTAGCAGTAGTTGTAGTAGTAGCAGTAGTTGTAGTAGTAGTAATAGTTGTAGCTGTAGTACTTGTGGTAGTAGTGGTAGTAGTTGCCTAACAATCTACACTCTACACAGTTATCTATTCTGCCAACCAACCACCGGTTGATATACCCTACATATATATATTTTTTTCAACTTAAAACGTCGAGATATTTTTCCCTTCTCACCGTGTTAAAATCTTCGTATAAAATAATATAATTTTCCCGAAGAATAACCCCTAACCATCTCTTATTATCCAGATTCCTCTCACTCTCAGCATTTTCTCTTCAATTCTCTCGTTCACGGGAGAAGGCCATTACGGGCCTGCATTTATCGCCTTATCTCCGGGATAAACATTAACGTTGGCTCGCTTCCTGATTGAGAAATTTTTATTTTATGACAGAAAGAAATGGTTTCAAAACATTAGATGTTTTACTCATTGAACTTTAGTGACTAATACATTAAATTTAGTAACTAATACGCTAAATTTAGTGAATAAAATTTTGTATATTAAGAGGTAATTAAGAAAGGTTACCTGAAGACGGTTTCGGGGGTTGTAGCGAGGGCGGTGATCCCCGGAGTTGTCTTCAGGTATCCTCTGACAAGTTCCCTCTTGAAGACAGCCAGGGGTCTGTTGGTAATTCTCTTTACACTTACTGATCTCACTGTGCACTCTCCCTTTCCTGTTTATCAAAGAGAGGTATTTTTCATAGTCTGCGAGCCTCTTGTTTTCGTATGGAGTTATGATTTCATTTTATATATTTGGAACCAATCCTTCCAGAATTTCCCATGTGTAAATTAAGATGCATCCTTCTGGCCTACGTTTTCAAGGGTACAGTTCGAGGGGCTTCAAAAACTTCTGGCCTACGTTCTCAGGGGTACAGTTCGAGGGGCTTCAAAAACTTCTGGCCTACGTTCTCAGGGGTACAGTTCGAGGGGCTTCAAGAACTTCTGGCCTACGTTCTCAGAGGTACAGTTCGAGTGGCTTCAAGAACTTCTAGTAATTAGGTTCTTGACTAAATTTATACGGGCAGTGAAGGTTCTCTTTACATTTTCAAGATCTCGAATGGTAAGTCCTTCAAGTTAGCTCCTGATCAGAGCTACATGAACTGTGTGGGACCAGCATCAACAGTCTGATTAATGAGGAAATGGTATGGTGATACCGACAAGATGTGGAAAAAGACACTTATGTACAGTTCAGGACATTTATTAAAGGAAACGTTTCGCCACGAGTGGCTTCTTCAGCCACTCTTGGCGAAACGTTTCCATTAATAAATGTCCTGAACTGTACATAAGTGTCTTTTTCCACAGTCTGATTAATGAGGTCAACAACTAGGATACGTGGTCTGAGACAGGGTTGTGGAGCAGCGACTCTTGGAATCGTCTACCGAAATCATAACATAGCAAATTAAACTATTTAAAGCCAATTTTTCACGATCCATAATTCGTTCCGTGTCACAGGCTGTATCAGCAAATTAGGCAAAACGTAAAATACCCCCAACGTTTACGCCGAAAGAGCCGAAATGCAAAAGCAACCTTAGGGGATATACCTTACCTTTACCTCTGATAAGAACATAAGAAATGAGGAACACTGCAGTAGGCCTGTTGGCCCATGCTGGGCAGGTCCTTCACAAATCCAACCCATTAACAGAATATTGGCCCCAACCCACTTTAGTTCTACTCTAACAATAAGCTCTGATAAATCCACTAACTAATGTGCAAGTCTCACTCAAATACAACCCCTCTCACTCGTGTATTTATCCAATTTAAATATGAAACTACCCAAGGTTTTAGCTTCGATAACCCTACTAGGCAGACTGTTCCACTCATCAACTACCCTATTTCCAAACCAATCCTTTCCTATATCCTTTCTAAATCTAAACGTATCTCTGATGAGCTCCGAGAAGTCTTCTACTCCCCGAGCTCAGCCACGAGCCAGGCTCGCCTGGTGCTTGCCTGGTCAACCAGGCTGTTGCTACTGGTGACCCGCTGACTCTACCCTTAGGCACAATCCGTTCAAACCTAGCCACCGAGTTAAGGGGTGAGCCAGTGTTGAGGAAAAGTGTTCAAGGTACTGCTGTACACTGGGCAAGCTTAACAGAAATTAACTTGATCAAAAGAGGACTGTTATGTTGCACGTAAGCTTTGCACATTACCATTAAGCTGTCAACAGTATTACTTGTGTGGTACATAGCGATAGCACTTGTATTTATAGTCATGGCTCCTTGCTATGCTGACGTCACGTGCTTCCTGGTCAGCCAGGTAGCAAATACGTCTCTTACTTCCTGCTAGGCCGACCAGATGCGCAGACAAGGCTTGGATTCTCTACCAAGTATTTTCAATATAATCGCCTCAATAACAGACATCGGCATTTCTCTCGCTACCATCTCTCGTCCAAGAACCTCCATGATATGACTGATACTCTGTAAGACTCAAAAGACAATGGGTGTGCCGAAGTACTGGTATTGGTAAGTACCAGCACGTTGTAATGGTATCACTATCGGCCTAAAACTGAGTATCAGCATCAGTAAAAGAAAATGGTATCGTATCATCACTAGAGAAGACAACTAGCTAATTACCATATTTTCTGGCATATAAGGCGCACCTTTTTCCCACAGTCTTGGAAAATCAGCTCGAGCCTTATATGCTCCTGCCGAATTCAGTGTAGATTAAGAACTATTGTGTATTATCTAGGTGTATGAATCAACAGAAAAGCAGAAGGCTCCCTTTCTACCTTCCGCTCCCTCCGACCACTGTCGGCATGGGTCAAGGGGTTGGCTTTGGGTTACGCTTTAGTATAAAGTAAGAGCGTAATTAGCCCTTGAATATGATTACTGATTTACCTTTATGATACTTCTTTCGTTAATTACTCTCAGGTTAAGATAATCGGATTGTAATAACAAAAGGCTGCATAACTAATAGCAAATAACATAAGTCCCCTTCTGTTGCACACTTTTCATTAATTAATGTATGTACACAACAAATTTATCAACTAATTAGCTGGACGGTGAATAAATGGTTTACAAAACCGACAAGTTGATAAATGATTTGAGTATCTTTATTCTGGAAACATTTCGCCAGCCAGTGGCTTCTTCAGTCCACTGCAGAGGGAAGTGAAAGATGAGTAGTTTGAGGTAGTGAGCTACCAGAACCAACAACATTGCTGATCATCCATTAAGCAGGAGACCCAACCACAAGGGCGGTATCTCCCACATGCAGCACAAGGTGTCCTGGGTGCTATCAGAGCCAAGGCATGACCACTTCGTCAAGCAGAAGGGCAGGCAGCAGGAGGGAGTGGGGCAGGCTTGAGTAAGCAGGAAGCCTCCTGGCCACTCTGGCAGACCTCGGGCGAGCAGTACCACGACTGGCAGAACAAATAGTATGATTGATGAACCACTATACAATGGAGGTCTGGGGAGGGGTGGCAAGAGGCACAAGGTGGACACAAGATAATGCTTCTCGGGGTAGCCTGAAGGTGAGCAGGCGGAGGCAAGCAGTCGCCTAACACGGGCAAATTAATATTCTTACCTTCGTCAAGGTGCAAGACAAGCTCTGCTTATATATAGTGCACCGTGTGGCCAGCCACCCTCGTCTTCCCCAGCTGCTTCTACCCTTACTAACACCAACACCACCACCACCACACCCTGGATGAGGAAGAAGAGTAGGCGAAGCAGAGGGAAAAGGCAGATGAGGAGGAGAAGAAACAGGAGGAAAAAGAATGTGCACACAAAAGAAACAAAAGGAGGAAGACTAATGAATACACAGAAGAAGCAGGAGGAAGAAAAATGACCACACAGAAGAAACAAGAGGAAAAAGAATGAACACACAGAAGGAACAAGAAGAAAAAGAATCAACACACAGAAGAAGCAGGAGGAAGAAAAATGAACACACAGAAGAAACATGAAGAATGAGCACACAAAAGAAACATAAAAAGAATAACAACAATATAAAGAACGAAACAACACAAAGAAGAATATTCTCACCATCACCTTAGGCATATTTAATAGTGTTTTTCTACTGTTTTTGTATTGTATCTATTGTTTTTGTATTGTATCTATTGTTTTTGTATTGTATCTATTGTTTTTGTATTGTATCTATTGTTTTTGTATTGTATCTATTGTTTTTGTATTGTATCTATTGTTTTTGTATTGTATCTATTGTTTTTGTATTGTATCTATTGTTTTTGTATTGTATCTATTGTTTTTGTATTGTATCTATTGTTTTTGTATTGTATCTATTGTTTTTGTATTGTATCTATTGTTTTTGTATTGTATCTATTGTTTTTGTATTGTATCTATTGTTTTTGTATTGTATCTATTGTTTTTGTATTGTATCTATTGTTTTTGTATTGTATCTATTGTTTTTGTATTGTATCTATTGTTTTTATAACGTTTTTACACTCCAATTACTACAAAGATAATTAATTAAAAGCTAGAACAATCGATAAAGTCTGGGCCAGGTGTCTTCACCAGGAAGCACCGTCCGTGAAGGATATGCAAATACCTGGGGGTCATCGCCCCTGCAACCCAGTCTCAGACCAGGCCTAGTTAATAGCATGATCAGTACCAGCCTGTTGCTGCTCGCAGCACGTCTACAATGTAAATACCACAGTCCAGTTGATCGAAGAATGGGGGGGGGGATGGTTTGAGTTGAGTGGCCAAGTTCCTTCGGGAAGATACTGTTTAGGATGCTTTGGTAATTCCTTGTATTTGAAAGGTGTTGAAAAGTCTTGGTCTCCTTACACTTATTGAGCTACCGCTTGGAACTTATAGACACTTTTACAGCATTTCACTCACAATGGGGGTTGACACAGAAGCTTCACCCACAGTGGGAGATGATAGAGCACATTTCACCTGCAGTGGGGGTTTATAAATTACGCTTCACCTACAGTAGGAGTTCATAAAGTATTTGATGAGGTTCCATTTGGATGAAGCGTTTTATGATCCTGAAGACCTTCACTGATTGAAGTGTCTTTGAAATTACCACATATTAACATACACTACTGTCTACTGAGTCCTCTTAAGTGTATCAACTTATAAGTTGTCTGTCTAGTGTACACACTACACCCCAGCCCATGAGCAGTCTCTGATGTACACACTACACCCCAGCCCATGAGCAGTCTCTGATGTACACACTACACCCCAGCCCATGAGCAGTCTCTGATGTACTCACTACACCCCAGCCCATGAGCAGTCTCTGATGTACTCACTACACCCCAGCCCATGAGCAGTCTCTGATGTACACACTACACCCCAGCCCATGAGCAGTCTCTGATGTACACACTACACCCCAGCCCATGAGCAGTCTCTGATGTACTCACTACACCCCAGCCCATGAGCAGTCTCTGATGTACTCACTACACCCCAGCCCATGAGCAGTCTCTGATGTACACACTACACCCCAGCCCATGAGCAGTCTCTGATGTACACACTACACCCCAGCCCATGAGCAGTCTCTGATGTACTCACTACACCCCAGCTTTCCATTTCTGCCGCGGATTGGAGGAATAGTTTCAGAGTACAGATTTGGAATCAACCCCTATTGTTTCCCTCCTGTACTCCTAGGAATACAGTTTGGAGGACCTGTTGCCGATTTCGATGGTTCTTTTGGGCGATATGGCAGGCCTGGAGGCCATGACAGACCCATACGCTATTACATATGTGAATGCCATGACAGGTGTGGAAGCCATGACAAACCTGGAAACCATGAGAGGTCTGGAAGCCATGAAAGGTCTGGAATCTATAACAGGGCTGGAAACCATGACAAGTCTGGAGGTCATGACAGGTCTGGAGGTCATGACAGGTCTGGAGGTCATGACAGATCTGAAAGCCATGAGAGGTCTGAAGGCCAGACAGAGATAGGGAGGGAGTCAGCCACTGAGGGAGTGGGCGTTATAGTGAGGGCATGAGAGAGGGAATGGGCGTTATAAAGGAGTGAAGGAGGGCGTGAGTGAGGGAGTGGGCGTTACAGTGGAGTGGGCGTTATAAAGAGGGAGTGGGGGGGGAGGGGGTTACGAGCGTCGAGCAATCTGGCGTGATGGGCCGACTGATCAATACTGAAGGACTCAGATCCACACACGCACACACGCACGCACGCAACCACGCACGCATGCACGCACCCTAGCCCGCCTCGCCGCTCCCATGCATGCACAAGCAAGGAGCCTTGGTACACATCACATGCCCCAGCAAGGATCAAAAGAGCCAAGGCACAGCCAGACGGCACTAGGCTGAGTGATGACACCTCCAGACTGATAACACCACCAGACTGAGTGATGACACCACCAGACTGAGTGATAACACCACCAGACTGAGTGATAACACCACCAGACTGAGTGATAACACCACCAGACTGAGTGATAACACCATCAGACAGTGATAACACCACCAGACTGAGTGATAACACTACCAGACTGAGTGATGACACCACCAGACTGAGTGATAACACCACCAGACTGAGTGATAACACCACCAGACAGAGTGATAACACCACCAGACTGAGTGATAACACCATCAGACAGTGATAACACCACCAGACTGAGTGATAACACCACCAGACTTAGTGATAACACCACCAGACTGAGTGATAACACCACCAGACTGAGTGATAACACTACCAGACTGAGTGATAACACCACCAGACTGAGTGATAACACCACCAGACTGAGTGATAACACCACCAGACTGAGTGATAACACCACCAGACTGAGTGATAACACCGCCAGACTGAGCGATAACACCACCAGACTGAGTGGTAACACCACCAGACTGAGTGATAACACCGCCAGACTGAGTGATGACACCACCAGACTGAGTGGTAACACCACCAGACTGAGTGATAACACCGCCAGACTGAGTGATGACACCACCAGACTGAGTGATGACACCACCAGACTGAGTGATGACACCACCAGACTGAGTGATAACACCGCCAAACTGAGTGATGACACCACCAGACTGAGTGATGACACCACCAGACTGAGTGATGACACCACCAGACTGAGTGATAACACCGCCAGACTGAGTGATGACACCACCTGACTGAGTGATGACACCACCAGACTGAGTGATGACACCACCAGACTGAGTGATAACACCACCAGACTGAGTGATAACACCACCAGACTGAGCGATAACACCGCCAGACTGAGTGGTAACACCACCAGACTGAGTGATAACACCATCAGACAGTGATAACACCACCAGACTGAGTGATAACACTACCAGACTGAGTGATGACACCACCAGACTGAGTGATGACACCACCAGACTGAGTGATAACACCGCCAGACTGAGTGATGACACCACCAGACTGAGTGATAACACCACCAGACTGAGTGATGACACCACCAGACTGAGTGATGACACCACCAGACTGAGTGATGACACCACCAGACTGAGTGATAACACCACCAGACTGAGCGATAACACCACCAGACTGAGTGATGACACCACCAGACTGAGTGATGACACCACCAGACTGAGTGATAACACCGCCAGACTGAGCGATAACACCACCAGACTGAGTGGTAACACCACCAGACTGAGTGATGACACCACCAGACTGAGTGATAACACCGCCAGACTGAGCGATAACACCACCAGACTGAGTGGTAACACCACCAGACTGAGTGATGACACCACCAGACTGAGTGATAACACCGCCAGACTGAGCGATAACACCACCAGACTGAGTGGTAACACTACCAGACTGAGTGATGACACCACCAGACTGAGTGATGACACCACCAGACTGAGTGATAACACCGCCAGACTGAGCGATAACACCACCAGACTGAGTGGTAACACCACCAGACTGAGTGATGACACCACCAGACTGAGTGATAACACCGCCAGACTGAGCGATAACACCACCAGACTGAGTGGTAACACCACCAGACTGAGTGATGACACCACCAGACTGAGTGATGACACCACCAGACTGAGTGATAACACCGCCAGACTGAGTGATGACACCACCAGACTGAGTGATAACACCACCAGACTGAGTGATGACACCACCAGACTGAGTGATGACACCACCAGACTGAGTGATGACACCACCAGACTGAGTGGTAACACCACCAGACTGAGTGATGACACCACCAGGCATCACTAGGCAGAGTGATGACACTGTCAGACGTCACTAAACAGTGATGACCCTGTCGGATGTCACTAGACTGAGTGATGAAATTGTCAGAAGTCACTAGACTGAGTGATGACACTGTCAGACATCACTAGACTGAGTGATGACACTGCCAGACGTCAC
Organism: Cherax quadricarinatus; assembly: GCF_038502225.1. Classification (NCBI taxonomy): domain Eukaryota; kingdom Metazoa; phylum Arthropoda; class Malacostraca; order Decapoda; family Parastacidae; genus Cherax; species Cherax quadricarinatus. The sequence continues at coordinate 11,156,711 of NC_091371.1, read as the reverse complement.
TAGACTGAGTGATGACATTGTCAGACGTCACTAGATTGAGTGATGACTGTCAGACATCACTAAACTGAGTGATGACACTGTCAGACATCACTAGACTGAGTGATGACACTGTCAGACATCACTAGACTGAGTGATGACACTGTCAGACGTCACTAGAATGAGTGATTACGCAGCCAGCCTTGGTGAAAAGATCGTCAAACGTTACTAATGAATGCAAACGTTAAACGTCGCCTGACTGAGTGAAAACAACGTTAAATGTGGCCAATCTGAATGAAAAAAAAACCGGTTAAACATTGCCAGCCTGAGTGAAAACAAAATTAAACATTGAGAGTTTGAGTGAAAATGTTTAACGTGGCCAATCTGAGTGAAAACAAGGTTTAACGTGGCCAGCCTGAGTGAAAACAAGGTTTAACGTGGCCAGTCTGAGTGAAAACAAAGTTTAACGTGGCCAACCTGAGTGAAAACAACCAGCCTGAGTGAAAACGAGGTTTAACTTGGCCAGCCTGAGTGAAAACACCGCCCAGTCTCCCACAATACAAAACTATGGCTAATTGCCAAACTAATTCAACCCTGGGTCCCACACGAAGGGTAACGATGGGCAGTGATGGAGTAATTAGAAGAAGGGAGAGAAGAAGACGGAGGGGTGATGAGTGGCTGGAAAGGTACAGGAAAGGAGGATATATGGAGGGGAGCGAATGGAATAGTAATTATGGAAGGGGTGAGTAAATGGAAGAGTCTGATCCAAAGAAAGTTTGGATAAAGAGAAGGGGTGTATAGAAAAGAAGGGTAGACAGAAGAGAAGGATAAACAGAATACAAAGGTGGATAAAAAGAGAATAAATGGGAGTGGATAAAAGAGAAGGATAAATAGAATAGAAGGGTGGACAGAAGAGAAGGATGGACAGAAGGGTGGATGACGGTAAGACGGATGAGGGTAGAGAGTAGATGGAGAGTTCAAGGGTGAATGTAAGTGTAGGTGTTACATATAAACTGCTCATTTACAGCAGACATAAAATATGGAGCAACACGGCAGTGCTCTCCAACAATTGCACTGATCACTACCGTACTTTCAAAGCAGGAAACTGTACGAAAAAAATAATAATGTTTATTAGTTTATCAGGTTTAAAGAATACTGACTAAACGCTGGACCGTAATGGCTGCGTGTAACCTTCACACTACCAATCAGGAAGTATACTTTAATTTCTAAAACAAGGAGTCAGTCTATGATTGGTTTCAAGAAAACTACTCTCTCAGGCAGCCCGGCCCTGGGCCAGGCTTATCATATATACACAGAGATATAAATAACAAAAAGGCACAATACCGTGACTGGAACGATACACAAATAACCCGCACATAAAAGAGAGAAGCTTACGACGACGTTTCGGTCCGACTTTGTCAATGGTCCAAGTCGGACCGAAACGTCGTCGTAAGCTTCTCTCTTTTATGTGCGGGTTATTTGTGTATACAGAGATATACATCTCTCGCTGTACGCTAACCTTTGCATATAGTGTATGTACCAATACACTACATCGCAGCGCCAGCTACACTAGCAAACTGTTACCACCGGTCTACCTGGAGAGTCTAAAACGGTTTTATAAAGCTATAAGTAAAATAAACGAGAAAATAAACAGTAAGTTTAAGTGCACTAATATCAAGTGGCTACTCGACGAGACAGATTACCGTTCATGCCCGTGTGACTGGTTCTTCTACCTCGCAGCCAGACATGACAAGCTTCCTTCTTGACCGCCTGCTTAACCAGGCTGTTACTGCTAGCAGCCCGTTACAATTTAATGAAAACACTCCCGTGAAAGCAAGGCTTATTCCTCGAGTAAAGCTTCCTCCCCGCCCTGCGTGCTGCTAGCACCACCCGCCTGATTGATCAGGATAACAACCAGGTCTGGTTTGAGAACGGGCTCCCACGTGAACCAATAACATAAAGTGTCTCTCAAACCAGATATTAGTGTGCAGATACGACAAACCAGTTTCAAGAATTATTAACCAGTCCCCAACCTCACTAAAACACTCAATGTAATATGTGTATGATAAATAAATAACTGGAAAAGTGGGTTCTGGGATCTTCAACTTTCTAAGATGTTAAGTAAATGTACACATGTAACTAATGTGACATTTTATTGTGGCAACGTTTCGCTCTCCAGCAGCTTCGTCAAGCCATTACCAAAGCTCCTGGAGAGCGAAACGTTGCCGCAATAAAATGTTACATTAGATGTATCTATGTCATTTTACCTAACATTCTATCGGTAACTTGACCATTATTACTTTCTGGAAAATAAACCAAAAAAGAGTTTTTAAAACGTAAAAATTAAACCCCACTGCAGTAAAAACCTGCTCGCTGAGGAACTGTACTAACCACAATTCTTCTCTTCAATATACCTGATGGCGAATAACCACTGAGGGAGTTGAATGATAGCTCGAGGCCTTTCGTGTTGCAATCGACACATCAGGAGCATGCAATGTTGCAGAAATAGAGCAAAAAGTTTAGGCAGATTCGTTCAGGGGAACGGCTATTTCTGCAACACTGCAAGCTCCTGATATGTCGATTGCAACACGAAAGGCCTCGAGCTATCATTCGACTCCATCTGTGGTTATTTTGTAGCTCTCATCGCTCCCTCGCAATTATTGCATCATATCAACCATACCCCCGGCCGGGATTGAACCCGCGGTCATAGAGTCTCAAAACTCCAGCCCGTCGCGCTAGCCACTAGACCAGCTGGTCTAGTGGCTAGCGCGACGGGCTGGAGTTTTGAGACTCTATGACCGCGGGTTCAATCCCGGCCGGGGGTATGGTTTATTTGCAATCGTGTCATTACGATTTCTTAAGTCATTGCATCATATCAGATGTGTCTATTTGTCTAATTGACTGTTTGTGTGCAGATATCGTCTTAGAAGAACGATACCATGTTGTGATTTGCGTAATCATAGCACTGTAGCACTAGTCAAGAGCACACACACACACACACACACACACACACACACACACACACACGAGGTCCGGAGCTATGAATCGACCCCTGCAACCACAATTAGGTGAGTACGGAAATGAAGGTTAATTAAGGATTTACCTTTGATATACCTCTGATGAGTTCCGAGAGCTTTTCTACTCCAGAAGCCCGGCCCTGGGCAGGCTCGTCTGGTGCTTGCCTGGTCATCCAGGCTGTTGCTGTTGGTGGCCCGCAGCCCCACATATCCATCAAAGCCAGGATGATCTGGCACCTGATATTACCACAATACACTGCTACGCAGACTGAACATGGTAGGGGAGGAGACACGATGGAACATACATGGAAAACGAAACAAATAATCCAGAAAAATATGATACCTGGACTATACCTGGAGAGAGTTTCGGGGGTCAACGCCCCCCGCGGCCCGGTCTGATAAAGCGTTTTTATAGCATAAATGGCGTTATAATTCAATAGAAGAGATAATTTACGCCTTATCATATATTACAAATGGTATAGAATACCTGAAGGATGTTTTCGGGGGTCAACGCCCCCGCGGCCTGGCCCCCAGATCAGGCCTCTTGGTGGATCAAAGTCTGAACAACCAGGTTGTTACTACTAGCCACACGCAGTCCGACGTACGAACCACAACCAGGCTGATCACGAACAGCCTTAAAGAACTTTCGAAGTTCCCTCTTGAAGACAACTAAGGGTCTGTTGGCAATCCGCTTATGTATAAAGGGAAGCTGTTGAAAAGTCTTGGGTCCCTTACACTCACTATATAACCCTTAATGCGCTCAGAACACCCTTGCTTTTCACTGGGAATATTTTGCACCGACTTCCAAGCCTCTGGCTTTCCTAGTTGACGATCTTCACCAGCTGAGAGCTGGCCTAGGAGCTGTAGCTCAACCCCAGCTAAGTAAAAACAAGTATTGATAAAAACACATAAATTAGGAAATACTTTAAATTACAACGCTGCACGGAAACATAAATCATTTATTCATTAACCAACTTGTAAAATATTCACAGTAAAATTCCACAGGCATCACCATTAAGTTTTATTTAACAAATATTTCTCGCAGTCCTGACGTCAAGTGAAGAGTTCCACTTCCATGGTTCGCAGCACCATGGTGTTCCGCTACCATGATTTCCAGCACCATGCTGTTCCACTATAATTCTTAGTACCATAGTGTTCTACCATGATTCCAGCGCCATGGAGTTCCACTACCATAATTCTCAGCACCACAGTGTTCCACTGCCATAATTCGGCATAATGGTGTTCCACTACCATGATTATTAGTACCATGGTATTCCACTACCATGATTACCAGTACAATGGTGTTTTATTATGATACCGCACATTACTATGTCAAATTACCATGATTTCCCATACCACCATGACCCGCTACCATGATTACCCTCACCACTATGACCCGCTACCATAATTCTTTCTTCCCCACACCACTATGGCCCGCTACCATGGTTTCCCACACCACTATGACCCGCTAACATAATTACCCACACCACTATGACCCGCTACCATGATTCCCCACACCACTATGACCCGATACCATGATTCCCCACACTACTATGACCCGCTACCATGATTCCCCACATCACTATGACCCGCTACCATGGTTCCCCACACCACTATGACCCGCTACCATAATTCTTCCCCACACCACTATGACCCACTACCATGATTCCCCACACCACTATGACCCACTACCATGATTCCCCACACCACTATGGCCCGATACCATGATTACCCACACCACTATGACCCGATACCATGATTACCCACACCACTGTCCCCATAATTCTCCACACTACGGCTCAATATCCCCAAAGGCATTAACCCACACCCATCAGATACAACCATACCCATACCCCAATCCCTATCAACTACAATCACAACAACCACAACCTCCCCCCTTTCACCACAAGCACCCCCATCCGCAACCACGTCAACCCTTGCAACTACAGCCGCAATACACACCAAACACAACCACCACAAGCCTGCCACAGCCACATCAACAACGATACCCCAGCATGCAACCCACACCTGACGAAGTATATTGAAGTGTTTGCAGAGAGACTCTATCAGAAACTCATAGGAATGCGAGATCCACAATACCTTCAATGGGTTTCGAGAGTTTCCTTGCTCTTACAGCCCAGCCATGGGTCAGGCTCGACTCAAAGTAACCACACCAGCTACAAATATTATCCCTATGTACCATAATCCCACTCATCTCTCTTGATAACTGACAGTATTTCACTGTTGCTTTAAGAGGGAGCTAGACAGATACCTAAAGTCGGTGCCGGATCAGCCGAGCTGTGATTCGTACGTTGGACTACGTGCGGCCAGCAGTAACAGCCTCGTTGATCAGGCCCTGATCCACCAGGAGGCCTGGTCATTGACCAGACCCCGGGGGCGTTGATCCCGGGAATACTCTCCAGGTAGACCTAACCTAACTAAACCTTATCAAGACTTAACTTAAATAACACAAATCGAGAAATTTTCCCCACCTTGTGACTGATAAATCCATATAGAATTTAAGAGGATACGTTACATAATCCCCCTGATCCCACTCACCACAACCAAATCAACCAGCTTTAGTATCCGTCAGCAGCAACCACCACCTCGCCCGGTGTTTATCTTTCACACTTTTTTTTGGCCCAAGTGATGCATAGTTCACACGGGTCGGGGTGCCAGCGGTGCCAACACTGCCACGCCCGACATTTCACTTTAATAAACGACTTCGCCATACGGATTTTTTTGTTTCCCAGGTGAGTGTGAAACTGGCGTGCTATTGACTTGTTGTAACTCAGGTCATAACAGCTGTTGTGACCAACTGGAGAGCGATAGTAAGGAGGAGAATGGATGGACGGAAGAGAATACATGAGGATGAGAATGAATAAGGATGTAGGGAATCTTGATGGGGATGAACCCTGAGATTACCCTGGGGCAATTTCGTGGTTCAGCGCCCCTACTACCCGGTTCCAGACCAGATCTCCCAGTTGCATGGGAAGGGTAGACGTATTGGGAAACTGATGGGAATGCGATAAAGGAAAGATGGAATTAAACGATGGGATGAGGAAGGAATGTGAATATGCAAAATGGATGTGGATGGGAATAGGAAGAATGGATGATGATGGGAACAGGGCAAAAAGGCAGGAAACAAATACCTGACACAGGAATATGATGCAGGTGTGTAGAGCGAGAAGTGTGTGGAGGGCGAGGTAAGTTACGATGACGTATGGTACTTACGCTGCACCAACATTTTATATACGGTTTCCCTTTATGCCAGTGCTGGAGGGAGTAGACGCTCTGTTTATACTCCAGTGTTACGTTATATTTCCTGGAGTGAGGTACTTACTGCCACAGTTCCCTCTACTACCATAACACACCTTCAACTGACCTCACAAGGCTATACCTTCGATATATCTCTGATGAGGTCTGCGAGTCTTTTCTATTCCCGGAGCCCGGCCATGGGCCAGGCTCGTCTGGTGCTTGCCTGGTGTACCAGGCTGTTGCTGTTGGTGGCCCACTGCCCCACATATCCATCACAGCCTGGTTGATCTGGCACCTTGTGAAGATACTTGTCCAGTTTCCTCTGGTTTAACAGACTACCTTACAAGGGCATGGTTTAACAGACTATCTTGCTAGGGCATGGTTTAACAGACTACCTTACTAGGGCATGGTTTAACAGACTACCTTACTAGGGCATGGTTTAACAGACTACCTTACTAGGGCATGGTTTAACAGACTACCTTACTAGGGCAATGTAGGGACAGAATTCCTTTAAATTTTATCATGTTTTAAAATTACTGTCTAAAAGTACCATTAACATACTTCAGTACTGTTCATACATAACAATCACAATATTACAGTGGATAATGTGAGTCATGAAGACATAGGAAGGTAAGCAAAATATCAAGATAGAGGCATGGCAAGACAAGGACCCGAGATAAGGCAGTAGGGTATTCATAATGTAAACATGACAGTCATCAAGGAGAGAGAGACATTACTCTGTCCCTCAGCTGTGACCATCTTGACTCTCCACACACAAATGTAAAAGTTTTACCTCTTCACTAATTACATCCACCCAAACCACGGGTGGGTGGATGCCACCTTACAAGCCTTGATGCCACCTTACAAGCCTTGATGCCACCTTACAAGCCTTGATGGCACAGTACAATCCTTGATGGCACCTTACAACCCTTGATGCCACTTTACAAGCCTTGATGTCACATTACAAGCCTCGATGCCACCTTACAAGCCTTGATGCCACCTTACAAGCCTTGATGCCACCTTACAAGCCTTGATGCCACCTTACAAGCCTTGATGCCACCTTACAAGCCTTGATGCCACCTTACAACCCTTGATGCCACCTTACAAGCCTTGATGCCACCTTACAAGCCTTGATGCCACCTTACAAGCCTTGATGCCACTTTACAAGCCTTGATGGCACAGTACAATCCTTGATGGCACCTTACAACCCTTGATGCCACTTTACAAGCCTTGATGTCACATTACAAGCTTTGATGCCGCCTTACAAGCCTTGATATCACCTAAAGAGCCTTGATATCACTTTACAAGCCTTGATGTCACCTAAATAATTACCAGCGTTCCCTTGCAAAATCAACTGCACCACAATAAATTCCCTACAGAGGTAAGAATGTGTGTTTCACACTAATTAACCTATGTTGATTACGAATCTGGAATCAGAATTAACCAAACACAGAAGAACTTTTTGCTAGAGAAAACGCAACATTCTCTATTTCATTACTTTTGTAACTTGTTCAATTATCAAAACTTTGGGGCCCAGTCCCTGGGCCCATTATGTACCTCTGTAATCAATCCTTTCACTACCGCCCACAGGATAGGTATGGGGTGTCCCACAGGATAGGTATGGGGTGTCCCACAGGATAGGTATGGGGTGTCCCACAGGATAGGTATGGGGTGTCCCACAGGATAGGTATGGGGTGTCCCACAGGATGGGTGTGAGGTATAAACCTTGCTAATAGATACCGACAAATTGGTTTAGAAAGACATTTGAGCAAACCCTAGGACATATTTATCAGGAAACGTTTCGGTCCTGGGAGATCACTTCCCAGAAGTGAACAAGGTCCCAAATTTTTAAAAGCCAGGTAGGCAGGTGTGTGTAGGAGCGTCCAAAAACTACACCGTGTGTACTGCACACCACACCATGCATGCTTCACACCTTGTCTACAAATAAACCTCCGCGCAACACTTGCTTTTAGGATCAACACCGCCCTTAATTAATCTTGACTTATGACAAATGAGTTGCAAGAGGTAAGTTGTTGACACAAGCTTAGTGGCCTTCACTGGCGCGCCGAGTGTTAAAAAACATTTAAAGGGTTAAGGGACACGTTACATCAGCTTGTCCGTCTGAGGGCGCAGGTGGAAGCAAGATTTCACACCTGTCACTGAAGATGACATCGCTCTGGCGGGTCCCGCCCCCGTCATCACCACAACTCTATTTACTGATGACTTCACCGCCATTAAAGAAACTTCAGTGCTAGTAAAGTTTCAGTCGCCGATAATTCCTGCCATCTAATATTTGCATAAATCATCCAAAGCTTTGCAGTGCAAATTATTAAATGTTGAAGAACAAAGAGGCACAATACCTTGACTTCCTTTGTGCGGGTTATTTGTGTATTAAATGTTAAAATAATGAGATATTATAAAGAAATAAAGAGGAGAGAGTGAGAGAAGAGGAAGAATAGTAAGGGAAAAAGTAAAGAAGGAATAGAACAAGGGAGGGTAGACGAGGAAGAAAGCTAGTGAAAGCAGAGAAGAAATTGAAACAAGGCGAGTAGAGAAAAAACAAAAGCCAGGGAAAGTAGAGAAGAAACAGCCAGGGAGAGTAGAGAAGAAACAAGAGTCAGGGAGAGTAAAGAAGAAACAGTCAGGGAGAGTAGAGAAGAAACAAAAGCCAGGGAGAGTAAATAAGAAACAGCCAGGGAGAGTAGAGAAGAAACAAGAGTCAGGGAGAGTAAAGAAGAAACAGCCAGGGAGAGTAGAGAAGAAACAAGAGTCAGGGAGAGTAAAGAAGAAACAGCCAGGGAGAGCAGGGAAGAAACGGTCAGGAAGAGTATTGAAGAAACAAAAGCCAGGGAGAGTACGGAAGAAACAGGCAAGGAGAGTAGAGAAGAAACAAAAGCCAGGGAGAGTACGGAAGAAACAGGCAAGGAGAGTAGAGAAGAAACAAAAGCCAGGGAGAGTACGGAAGAAACAGGCAAGGAGAGTAGAGAAGAAACAGCCAATGAGAGTAGAGAAGAAACAAAAGCCAGGGAGAGTAGAGAAGAAACAAAAGCCAGGGAGAGTAGAGAAGAAACAAAAGCCAGGGAGAGTAGAGAAGAAACAAAAGCCAGGGAGAGTAGAGAAGAAACAAAAGCCAGGGAGAGTAGAGAAGAAACAGCCAGGGAGAGTAAAGAAACAGCTAGGGAGAGTAGAGAAGAAACAAAAGCCAGGGAGAGTAGAGAAGAAACAGCCAGGGAGAGTAGAGAAGAAACAAAAGCCAGGAAGAGTAGAGAAGAAATAAAAGCCAGGGAGAGTAGAGAATAAACAAAACCCAGGGAGAGTAGAGAAGAAACAGCCAGGGAGAGAAGAGAAGAAACAAAAGCCAGGGAGAGTAGAGAAGAAACAGCCAGGGAGAGAAGAGAAGAAACAAAAGCCAGGTAGAGTAGAGAAGAAACAGCCAGGGAGAGTAGAGAAGAAACAAAAGCCAGGGAGAGTAGAGAAGAAACAAAAGCCAGGGAGAGTAGAGAAGAAACAGCCAGGGAGAGTAGAGAAGAAACAGCCAGGGAGAGCAGGGAAGAAACAGCCAGGGAGAGTAGAGAAGAAACAGCCAGGGAGAGCAGGGAAGAAAGAGCCAGGGAGAGCAGGGAAGAAACAGCCAGGGAGAGCAGGGAAGAAACAGCCAGGGAGAGTAGAGAAGAAACAGCCAGGGAGAGCAGGGAAGAAACAGCCAGGGAGAGTAGAGAAGAAACAGCCAGGGAGAGCAGGGAAGAAACAGCCAGGGAGAGTAGAGAAGAAACAGCCAGGGAGAAAAGGGAAGAAAGAGCCAGGGAGAGCAGGGAAGAAACAGCCAGGGAGAGTAGAGAAGAAACAGCCAGGGAGAGTAGAGAAGAAACAGCCAGGGAGAGCAGGGAAGAAACAGCCAGGGAGAGTAGAGAAGAAACAGCCAGGGAGAGCAGGGAAGAAACAGCCAGGGAGAGTAGAGAAGAAACAGCCAGGGAGAGCAGGGAAGAAAGAGCCAGGGAGAGCAGGGAAGAAACAGCCAGGGAGAGTAGAGAAGAAACAGCCAGGGAGAGTAGAGAAGAAACAGCCAAGGAGAGCAGGGAAGAAAGAGCCAGGGAGAGCAGGGAAGAAAGAGCCAGGGAGAGCAGGGAAGAAAGAGCCAAGGAGAGCAGGGAAGAAAGAGCCAGGGAGAGCAGGGAAGAAAGAGCCAGGGAGAGCAGGGAAGAAAGAGCCAGGGAGAGCAGGGAAGAAAGAGCCAGGGAGAGCAGGGAAGAAAGAGCCAGGGAGAGCAGGGAAGAAAGAGCCAGGGAGAGCAGGGAAGAAAGAGCCAGGGAGAGCAGGGAAGAAAGAGCCAGGGAGAGCAGGGAAGAAAGAGCCAGGGAGAGCAGGGAAGAAAGAGCCAGGGAGAGCAGGGAAGAAAGAGCCAGGGAGAGCAGGGAAGAAAGAGCCAGGGAGAGCAGGGAAGAAAGAGCCAAGGAGAGCAGGGAAGAAAGAGCCAGGGAGAGCAGGGAAGAAAGAGCCAGGGAGAGCAGGGAAGAAAGAGCCAGGGAGAGCAGGGAAGAAAGAGCCAGGGAGAGCAGGGAAGAAAGAGCCAGGGAGAGCAGGGAAGAAAGAGCCAGGGAGAGCAGGGAAGAAAGAGCCAGGGAGAGCAGGGAAGAAAGAGCCAGGGAGAGCAGGGAAGAAAGAGCCAGGGAGAGCAGGGAAGAAAGAGCCAGGGAGAGCAGGGAAGAAAGAGCCAGGGAGAGCAGGGAAGAAAGAGCCAGGGAGAGCAGGGAAGAAAGAGCCAAGGAGAGCAGGGAAGAAAGAGCCAGGGAGAGCAGGGAAGAAAGAGCCAGGGAGAGCAGGGAAGAAAGAGCCAGGGAGAGCAGGGAAGAAAGAGCCAGGGAGAGCAGGGAAGAAAGAGCCAGGGAGAGCAGGGAAGAAAGAGCCAGGGAGAGCAGGGAAGAAAGAGCCAGGGAGAGCAGGGAAGAAAGAGCCAGGGAGAGCAGGGAAGAAAGAGCCAGGGAGAGCAGGGAAGAAAGAGCCAGGGAGAGCAGGGAAGAAAGAGCCAGGGAGAGCAGGGAAGAAAGAGCCAGGGAGAGCAGGGAAGAAAGAGCCAGGGAGAGCAGGGAAGAAAGAGCCAGGGAGAGCAGGGAAGAAAGAGCCAGGGAGAGCAGGGAAGAAAGAGCCAGGGAGAGCAGGGAAGAAAGAGCCAGGGAGAGCAGGGAAGAAAGAGCCAAGGAGAGCAGGGAAGAAAGAGCCAGGGAGAGCAGGGAAGAAAGAGCCAGGGAGAGCAGGGAAGAAAGAGCCAGGGAGAGCAGGGAAGAAAGAGCCAGGGAGAGCAGGGAAGAAAGAGCCAGGGAGAGCAGGGAAGAAAGAGCCAGGGAGAGCAGGGAAGAAAGAGCCAGGGAGAGCAGGGAAGAAAGAGCCAGGGAGAGCAGGGAAGAAAGAGCCAGGGAGAGCAGGGAAGAAAGAGCCAGGGAGAGCAGGGAAGAAAGAGCCAGGGAGAGCAGGGAAGAAAGAGCCAGGGAGAGCAGGGAAGAAAGAGCCAAGGAGAGCAGGGAAGAAAGAGCCAGGGAGAGCAGGGAAGAAAGAGCCAGGGAAGAAAGAGCCAGGGAGAGCAGGGAAGAAAGAGCCAGGGAAGAAAGAGCCAGGGAGAGCAGGGAAGAAAGAGCCAGGGAGAGCAGGGAAGAAAGAGCCAGGGAGAGCAGGGAAGAAAGAGCCAGGGAGAGCAGGGAAGAAAGAGCCAGGGAGAGCAGGGAAGAAAGAGCCAGGGAGAGCAGGGAAGAAAGAGCCAGGGAGAGCAGGGAAGAAAGAGCCAGGGAGAGCAGGGAAGAAAGAGCCAGGGAGAGCAGGGAAGAAAGAGCCAGGGAGAGCAGGGAAGAAAGAGCCAGGGAGAGCAGGGAAGAAAGAGCCAGGGAGAGCAGGGAAGAAAGAGCCAGGGAGAGCAGGGAAGAAAGAGCCAGGGAGAGCAGGGAAGAAAGAGCCAGGGAGAGCAGGGAAGAAAGAGCCAGGGAGAGCAGGGAAGAAAGAGCCAGGGAGAGCAGGGAAGAAAGAGCCAGGGAGAGCAGGGAAGAAAGAGCCAGGCGATGACACAGTTAACCTCGAAGTTAATATAAACAAACACTGGCAGTGGGCTACTGACAACAATATGATGCTCAATGAGAACAAATTTCAGTTATTCCCTTATGGAAAAACTGAGAAAATAACTAAAATGAAATATAAAACAAACTCGAATCTACTCAATGGAGCATGAGACTGATGTGAGAGACCTTGGAGTGATCATGTCAGATCTCGCCTTTAAGAATCACAACAGTGTCACTATCACAACTGCAACGAAAATCAAACTGGATAACTAGAAGCTTCAAAACAAAGAGATGCCAAGCCAAAATAGAAGTTGACACCTTGGAACGGAATCAATCTGAGAAAGGGGACGCATAACTACTGGAAACTGTTAAAGTGTGTACGACATATTTGTTACAGAAGACGGGACACAACCAACTTCACCTATGCTTATTGTTAAATATAGGCGGCTATAAATAACCGGGAACACACACACACACACACCACTGTATGCGCACGTTAATAAAACATTACATTTACACTAACAGACGAGCAACCACCTGGAAAACATAAAAGGTAAATCGCGTGTTACTAAACATCTATATACTGGCATTAAAGACAAGCAAATTATACTGCGGTACGCCTAGGCTTCTATTTCGCTAAAGAAAATTATAGCTAAATGTGCAAAAGCTTTTATTATAGATTATCCATACGACACCAATATTTCGTTGAATTAATAAGACAACCAAGCACAGACACCAGCTACCCAAGCTTTAAAATCAATCGTATTTAGCTTGTACATAGTCTGGTACACTTGTAACTTAAGAGCAGGGTGGACCAACGCTTTTTACCACTTCAGAATTGCTACCCACGTTGGTTGTTTATGTTCATTACTATTAAACTGTTAGGACAGGCTCAGCCAACCTGTCTTATAAATAGTGTCTTGAACCTCGCATACTAACTTGTACTGTTGAAATTTACGACTTTTCAAATCGTTTTATTACAAACATAACTTAATATAGAAGGGACCAAGACTCTTCAACACCCTCCCTTCACATGTAAGAGGATTTACTGACACTCACTTGTCAAGAGGAAACTTGATGAGTTTCTCAAGTCAGTCCCCGATGATCAGGGCTGTGGTGCAAGTGTTAGACTGCGTGTAGCTAGTACAGCAGTGTGCAAATTAATTGGAACAGGAGTAAATTTTGTGATTATCTCATATATCTTAGTCTCTGGCTTAATTAATGTAGTTTGGATTCTTTTCTTTTAAAAAGAGTTTGCTACGAACTTCTGACAACCATCCAGTTGTGGTGTTACCTTGCGACTCTCGTCAGTACTACAACAGCTGCTGTTCTGTAAGGCTATTCCTGCAAGCGTGCTCCGTGAGTGAATGAGGTTTCGCCAAATTCTCCCTTTCAATTCATGATTACTACTGAAATTCATGATAGATGTTACACTTAGGAAGTGCGCAAGTATTGTACAGTATCAACAGCCTGGTCGATCAGGCCAGCAACCAGAAGGCTTGGTTTCGGACCGGGGACACTCGAGATCTACAGATAATCTACCTGTAATCTTCAGAGTTCACCCTCAGATGTGATACAAACCTCGTTGTGAGCTCAAGAATCATCTCTAGTGGTTACATGATGGATGGACCAGACTTAACGCTACAGCCGCATACTCGTATATGGGCCTTAACTTAAGTTTAATGTTTTAAAAGAGTCTTTCCTAAGGTTCCTAAAAGCAATACGCTTGTTAGTTATTACTTTTCAATATGTCGCTGAAATTATACAGCTAATATGTGCTTTTTATAATATGTTTCTTAGGATGTTTACTCTCAAACCTTTCGCTTATGCTTAGATAGTAGACTAAGATTGCCTTTTCCATCCATTCCCTATTTTCGTTAATTTGCATTTAGGACTAAATTCTAGCAGCCATTTTTCTGATTACGTTTACAACTTGTCAGAGTTTCTCTCTTTACTCTCTGAATGATATATCCCTCGTTTAATTTAAAATTATCAGCAGTGCTACATAGAATTTAATTTCCTCTGGCAGGACATTTATGTTTATCAGGAATAATAGAGGTATGAACATTGTTCTTTTGGGTACTCCACTCGCCACCTTTTTGCACTCGAATACCTCTTGTCTAACCATTACCTCCGGCCCATTATTGTGCAGGTATTCGCGCGTGCGTGCGTGTGTGTGTGTGTGTGTGTGTGTGTGTGTGTGTGTGTGTGTGTGTGTGTGTGTGTGTGTGTGTGTGTGTGTGTGTGGCGGGGAGGGAGGAGACACATGCGGTGGGATGTGGTATATGCAGGAGTACCCGGGTACTGCGAAGCTCATACATTGTTCACCAGCAGGGACTGTGTTGGGGTGGGGAGACATGGCCATGGAGGACAGCTCTTGCTTGCTGATTCCATGTTCAACATGCAGCGGGTGGTCACGCCAGCAAGGTCGCTGCTGACTCTACTGCCACTACCAACATCAGCCACAACCCACCACCCATGCCACTACCAACATCACCCACCCTCCCTGCTACCACTAACATCACGTGGTCTAAATGTACGCGATTGTAGAGGCCATCGCCCTATGGATCCTGTCCCAGAGCAGGCCTCCCGGTTAATGGCCTGATCAACTAAGCTGTTGGCACTAGCCGCAGTCCAACGTAGACAGCTAAGAAGGCTGTTGGTAATCCCCTTATGTATGAAGGGTGGGTGTTGAAAAATCTTGGGGCATTCAGACATTATACACACTTAAAAGTTGATATGATCGGTCGCTTAGAGGTCAAGACTAGAGATGCTCGATATGTGATGAAAGTTGGGGCCAGGACATATGATTCGACCTCTGCAAGCATAAGTAGTGAGTACATATACCTGGAGGTTACCTGGAGGTTATTCCGGGGATCAACGCCCCCGCGGCCCGGTCCATGACCAGGCCTCCCGATGGATCAGGGCCTGATCAACTAGGCTATTACTGCTGGCCGCACGCAGTCCAACGTACGAGCCACAGCCCGGCTGATCCGGCACTGACTTAGGTATCTGTCCAGCTCTCTCTTGAAGGCAGTAGGAAAGCACTACTCCCTAAGTGTCTGGCATCTTATTTTCACTAACAAGATACCTCAGCACATCACATAGGTTATTCTGTGAATTTCTAGATTACTAAAAAAGTGGACGATCAAGCACATAGTGTGCTAGATAGTGACTATAAAGCTGACCACATACTTTGCATTTAGTGTTACTACTGTATGTGTGTGTCATACTGCAAGAAGAACTTGTAATCAGCATAAGTCTGGTTACTTTATCAGTCTGTTTACAAATTACTCCGTAAATGCGCTTATCTACATTCGTGTTATTATAGGGAGTTATAGATCTACTCTGGCTTCTCAGTATATTCCTATGACTCAGAAATCGTAATGGTATGATTGTAAACAAACCACGGTACAGGTGGTGTTAGAACCCATGGCAAGTGAGTCGTAAAACTCCAGATCACTGGATGAATCTTACTGCAGCCAGCTGACCCAGTGGTTTACGCACTGGCCTGGAGTTTCGAGACTCACTTGCCATGGGTTCTAACCCCACCCGTACCGTGGTTTGCCTTCCTATGACATTCAGATTTATTATCTACTTCTACAAGTTCATAATAAAGAAAAGACAACGTGGATTCAGCAAAGACAGAAATTGTCTCAGAGATAAAACTTATCTTGACCTCTAACAGACATCCTTCACTTACCTTTGAAGAATTTCGAGAGTTTCACTATTCTCGGACCCCGGCCATGGGCCAGGCTCTTGACTGAAATCTACATACAAAAAAACGAGAAGCCACTTCATGCAGTCCGAATCTCACATCAAAGACAGATATGGAATAACGCCATTCCACAGAACCTTCTCTGGAGTGCGAGCTTGACTCGACCCGCTAAGAAGTGAAAAAAAATGAAAACGTCAGAGGAAGAGTATATATGGGTTATGTAACAAAATCACTTAAAACAAATAATATCTTAATATAAAATCTGAGCAGTACTCATGTGAATTAAATTCCAAATGTTTTAGTGCCACAACCCCTCTCATACTTCCCTGCCACAACCCCTCCCATGCTTCCCTGCCACAACCCCTTCCATACTTCCCTGCCACAACCCCTCCCATACTTCCCTGCCACAACCCCTCCCATACTTCCCTGCCACAACCCCTCCCATACTTCCCTGCCACAATCCCTCCCATACTTCCCTGCCACAACCCCTCCCATACTTCCCTGCCACAACCCCTCCCATACTTCCCTGCTACAACCCCTCCCATGCTTCCCTGCCACAACCCCTCCCATGTTTCCTTGCCACAACCCCTCCCATGCTTCCCTGTCACAACCCCTCCCATACTTCCCTGCCACAACCCCTCCCATACTTCCCTGCCACAACCCCTCCCATGCTTCTCTGCCACAACCCCTCCCATACTTCCCTGCGACTACCTCCCACCCCAACACACTCCATCCCTCGCAAGCATTTCCTCACGTGGTCATGACTCCCATGTCTAAGAGATAACAAACGTCAGCTCATGATTGGTAATAGTCAGGCGTCTGTTTACCTGCTGCACCATAATTGCATGTTGGGGATATTGTGCGGTTATTACAAGGAGGTTGGAGGAGGGGAGAGGATGGAGATGAGAAGATGGAGATGATGGTGGGGAGGGGTGGGGGTGATAATGATGATGGGGAGAAACATGGATGATGGTGTGGAAGGAAGGGGTAGGGTGGGGTTGGAGATGAGGTGCAGAAATTGTCAGGGAAGACCTTCCCCTCATCCCCTCCCTCTCTCACCAGGCAATTCACACATCACTCGTGTGTTATATATGATGACCACTTCCTCACAAGTGTGCCACGCCACGAATACCACTTGTCAATCCCCTCCCTCATCCTCCCCACATACCCTTCCTCCTCCCCACACACCCTTCCTCTTCCCCGCACAACCCTTCCTCCTCCCCACACAATCCTTCCTCCTCCCCACACAACCCTTCCTCCTCCCCACACACCCTTCCTCTTCCCCACACAACCCTTCCTCCTCCCCACACAACCCTTCCTCCTCCACACACCCTCTTCCCCACACAATCCTTCCTCCTCCCCACACAACCCTTCCTCCTCCCCACACACCCTTCCTCTTCCTCACACAACCCTTCCTCCTCCCCACACAACCCTTCCTCCTCCACACACACCCTCTTCCCCCACACAATCCTTCCTCCTCCCCACACAACCCTTCCTCCTCCCCACACACCCTTCCTCTTCCCCACAAAACCCTTCCTCCTCCCCACACACCCTTCCTCTTCCCCACAAAACCCTTCCTCCTCCCCACACACCCTTCCTCCTCCCCAGACACCTCTTCCTCTTCCCCACACACCCTTCCTCCTCCCCAGACAACCCTTCCTCCTCCCCACAAACCCTTCGTCCTGCCCACACAACTCTTCCTCCTCCCCACAAACCCTTCCTCCTCCCCCACACAACCTTTACGATATCCTCATATCCACAATCTCAATGACCAAAACCGAAATGCTGCAAATCGTAAATATAACAAGCTATGCTTTATATAAAGGAGGTCTGCCAAGAAAGATAATCGTAATTTAAAACTGGAAAATTGTGGAGAGGAAGAATATATAGAGTACACCGTGGTGTGTGTGAGTGTATACCTCAAATTTACATTAATCCCTACTGTAGTGATTAAAATATTCTTGACTGGTGGTGAACCATACAGGTGGAGTCGACAGGCTTTCAACCCAATTAGCGAAACAACTGGAGGGACTCGGGTCCAATTTTGCTCACTGAAATTAACCCCATATGAGAGCGGGAAGCGCGGTAGATAGTATAAAAATTCATCCATTCAAATCCAGGTGTGCAGTAAGGACATCAAGTGACAAATAACACGCACGAAGAGTCGAAGGCTTTCCACTATCATTTTAAATATGTGGGAATTACCATCAGCCACTCTCTTCAAGTGGGAGCTGATGAGATGATGGAATTTTATCTAGCCGGGTTGTGACTCCTACTAGGGCTTACTGCAAGCTGTAACTACTAACAACCTAACTAATCAGGGTATTGTAGAGGGTGCCAGCCCAAGGATATTCTGGTGGGGTTTAGTGTGATGAGTGTCAGCATGTGTTGTGGTGCACTGTAGTGTGATGTCAGCATGTGTTGTGGTGCACTGTAGTGTGATGAGTGTCAGCATGTGTTGTGGTGCACTGTAGTGTGATGTCAGCATGTGTTGTGGTGCACTGTAGTGTGATGTCAGCATGTGTTGTGGTGCACTGTAGTGTGATGTCAGCATGTGTTGTGGTGCACTGTAGTGTGATGAGTGTCACCATGTGTTGTGGTGCACTGTAGTGTGATGAGTGTCAGTATGTGTTGTGGTGCACTGTAGTGTGACGTCAGCATGTGTTGTGGTGCACTGTAGATGAGTGTCAGCATGTGTTGTGGTGCACTGTAGTGTGATGAGTGTCAGTATGTGTTGTGGTGCACTGTAGTGTGATGTCAGCATGTGTTGTGGTGCACTGTAGTGTGATGAGTGTCAGCATGTGTTGTGGTGCACTGTGGTGTGATGGTTTTATGGGGCACTGCTGTGTAATGGGTGCCAACGTGAGCTTTGGGGTGAATGTCAGCATGTGTTAATGGGTGTGGAGTGATGGGCGTCAGGAAGACGTGACCACACTTGCCCTGAGCTTCAACTCAACACCTGTCTAGAGTAGTGATCAATACCTATAGCCTTGCCTGCCTCCCTTACTCAATCCATCTCTCTCTCTCACGCCTACCTCCCTTCCTCACCCCCTCATGCCTCACTCCCCTCAAGCTGGCCCCCTTCACTCTTGTCCCCTATCACCTCCCTCATACCCACTCCGTCAAACTGGCCCCTTTCACTCTTGTCCCCAATCACCTCCCTCATGCCCACTCCTTGTTATCAGCTTGTTTGTGTTGTTTCCTGGTTACCTTCTTGCACTGTTTGAGCTGACTCTAGCGTCTCACTTGGACCACTGGTTGTGCGTCCTCAGCAACTTCCCGTCCTGTGTCTGTGACATGACATCATATCACCAAAACAACTTATCACCTACACATCCAGCATCTGCTCTTCCTCGACTAAATTTTCCACTCTCCTCTTTTTCTCCCTTACCTTTTCCTTCTCTCTCTTCTCGTCCGCTTTCCCTCTTTTTTATTTGTATTTCCCTTTCCCTCCCACATTCTCCCTTCCGTTTCTCACTGATCCAATTCTTTTTGTTGTTGCTTAATCCCTCACTCCCTACCAAACCTCTCTCCTTTCCTTCTCTCTTTGTTCCCATCCTTCCTGCTGCTGCTTCCTCCCTCCCTCTTCCCCCAACCCTGGCCTCACAAAACGAGTAGACACCAGACACGTGTCTACCAAGACAGGGGTGACAAGTGTTTCCCTGTCATATCCAACCAGCAGTCCTGTGTTGTGGTGAGACACATAGGCAACAGTTAGGCATCTATAATCCGAAACGTTTCGCCTACACAGCAGGCGAAACGTTTGATATTTAGTCCTGTGTTGTCTTTGAAGTAACGTCCGGGATTCCAACCCATTCTACCACCAAGCAAGATATATGTTCAAAATTCTATGTTCCTTATTCATACCCAACCACTTCGTTGCCCACCGTAATTATGTGTGGTTAAATATACATCTTACAGATTCATGTTGAGTATTTTACCTACCTAAATGTAAGTAAATACACAGAGTTTCAGTAGAGCTATCTATAATTATCCTCATTAGAGCCGCAGCCATCCCCAGTTCAATGGGACCTTCGACCTTATAATAATAATAATAATAATAATAATAATAATAATAATAATAATTTATTTTAACATGATACAACATTCGTGCAGCGATGGATTTAGCTGTGCATGCAGAAAGTTCATAGGTCGTATATGCAAAACGACCACTGTGAAAAAATAGTGTACTTCCAAGTGCTTCCGTGAGAAAGCTCTTGGAAGTGAGAAATCACGAAAGCTCTTAAGTTCACTATTTTTCCACAGTAACTGTTTTGCATATTGTGATATCATTTGTTTACTGGGATCTTATTTCATCATGCTGCATAATATATATATATATATATATATATATATATATATATATATATATATATATATATATATATATATATATATATATATATATATATATATATATATATGTCGTGCCGAATAGGCAGAACTTGCCATCTTGGCTTAAATAGCAGCGCTCATCTTGCCATATAGGACAAGCGAAAATTTGTGTATGCAATAATTTCGCCAAAATCATTCTGAACCTAACGAAAAACATATATTTCATTAAGTTTTTTTAGTATTAAATTATTGTAAACAAATCTAAAATATATTTAGTTGGGCTAGGCTAAAATAAATTGTTCTTCTTATAATAAGGTTAGGTAAGTTTTCTAAGATTCTTCTGATGCAAAATTAAAAATTTTTACATTAACATTAATGAAAAAAATATAACTTTAAACGTATAAGAGAACATTTTAGAAAGGACTTAATTTTAAATGAGTTCTTGCTAATTGACCAGTTTTACATATTCGGCACGACATATATATATATATATATATATATATATATATATATATATATATATATATATATATATATATATATATATATATATATATATATATATATACATAAAGACCTGCATTGTTTTTACGCTTACAACCTCAGAGGAAAGTCTGATCTAGTCTTTAACAACCCTGCAAAAATAATCACCCACTTTAATAATGTCATAGACGAAATTAGAAATCACTGTCAACATATGTGGTCCAAGACAATTAGACAACACTGTCATCATCCCTGATCCAAGACAATTAGAGGACAGTGTCAACATCTGTGTTCCAAGACAATAAGAGAACACTCAACATCTGTGGTACAAGACAACAGTGTCAACATCTGTGTTCCAAGGCAATTAGAAGACAGTGTTAACATGCGTGGTTGAAGACAATTATATAAGACAATATCAACCTCTGTGGTCCAAGACAATTAGACAACACTGTGTCAACATCCGTGGTACACGGATGTTGACACAGTGTTAGCAGCAGATATTAGAAATGCTGCCGAAACAAAAGGAGCAGTCGTGTATTACTAAAATCGCCTCCATTTATCGCCTCGAACTAATCCCATAACAAACTTTCCAAGAAGAAAACTGAGCTGCTACCAGATGAAAGTACCGGACCAACCAGGTTGTGACAACTATGGTGGCTTGCGGGTCTCTGACAGCAACAACTTGACTGACCAGGTAGTCAACGATATCTGGCACCGGGGCGGACTTATGTTACTATCGAAACCGGTCGCAGGTATGTCAGAAGGTGACGAACATATGACTCTTACACTCGTGTAGTGTACTGTTAAGTCCAGTAACACGAGAAAAATAGTTACACTTTACTCTCCCACAGTTACACTACTTTTCCATAGTTATACTCTACTCTCCCATAGTAACACTCATCTCCCGTAGTTACATTCTACTCTCCCATAGTTACACTCTGCATAAGTTAATCTCCACTCTCCCATAGTTACTCTCTCTACTCTCCCATAGTTACACTCTACTCTGCATTAGTTACACTCTACTCTGCATTAGTTACACTCTACTCTGCATTAGTTATACTCTACTCTGCATTAGTTATACTCTACTCTGCATTAGTTACACTCGCTACACTCGGTGAAAAACTCCTAACTAAAATGTCTTATACATATACAATACTGATCTCTTTTAAGGAGCAGTCTTGCTGAATTAATCCGAATTAATGAGAGAGAGAGAGAGAGAGAGAGAGAGAGAGAGAGAGAGAGAGAGAGAGAGAGAGAGAGAGAGAGAGAGAGAGAGAGAGAGAGAGAGAGAGAGAGAGAGAGAGAGAGAGAGGAGAGAGAGAGAGAGAGAGAGAGAGAGAGAGAGAGAGAGAGAGAGAGAGAGAGAGAGAGAGAGAGAGACTGACTCTCTTCCTCAGTGCTGTGTGAGTGCATTTAGGCAAGGCCCAGTGGCTGCTATTTAGGGTGGTGCTAGGTGGGCCATCAGAGTGTTTATAACCCTCTGGCAGGCTGTTAACCCGTACCACACCTCGCCCCTTGATTGTCTCACTTCCCTGTAGCATACCACGCTGAAAGCTCTCACACCAACACCAGAAGCACAATAGGGACACCAAAAGGATGTCCTTGTGTAGGAAGGTGAGGATGAAAATGAAAGGCGATAAAACAAAACAAATGATGAAGGGAGAAGTAAGGAAAGGAGGTGAAAGATGGAGAGGAGAATGAGGTAAATAGGATGAGGGGGGAAAGGGAAGCTAGAGAGGGCGAAATAAGAAGTATGGGAGGCGGCGAGGAAGGGAAGGAAGATGAAGAGAGGGCGATCTTAGTAAATCTATAGCTCACTATAACATGTACGTAGATAAGCATGCTTACAGAGCAACTCCCTAGGTAAACATTGATTGACGTTGTAGTAGTCAGGTTTAGGCCTGGTTACAAGTACTTCTGGCAATTTGAAATGTAAATTATTTAATAATCAGTCTCATAGTCACTTTCTCGAACAGTATATCTCTGATTTTCCACTTACTGAGGAATATACAGTAGAGATAGACAGTATAATAACCTACGTGATATGTCACGGTATGTTATTAATGAAAATAAGATACCAGATATATTAAAGAAATATAAATTTCTTTGTAACAATTAACAAACTGCACATGTGCTCGTGTTAACACTTTCTGCGCCTAGTTCATAGCTATTTTTGTATCCATATATTCTTGAGCTACCGTCGACAGGATAAAAATGGGCTGAAAAACAAAACTAGCCACTATGGTGACAAAATTTAATAAACTAAATCTAAATCATTGCAGATACTGCCAATAATGAAGAAGTCGCTAGGGAAATACAGAGGATTAACGAGAAGCTTGGGAAATATATAGGATTAACGAGAAGCTTGGGAAATACATAGAACTAACGACAGGAAGATGGAACAACAACAAAAAAAAAGAGACCTGGCATTACCGAAGAGGAGTAATCAAACGCAAGGAACCGGGTATTAATGAAATGAAGAAACAGCCAGGAAGACTGAAAGTAAGGTGGGTCAGCTGGATATAATTATAATTATGAATACTATTAATGGAAGGATGGAGGGAGAGAGGCGGGGGACAGCTTATTGTGAAGGGAAATACTGCTAATGAGGAGTGAAGGTTATTGCCAGAGTAAATATTGGACTAACGAAGTGAGCAAGTAATACGAAGACTAATTAAACATGGGAAAATGAGGGTTTCTGAGAGACCAGGAGACTCATCAATAACAACAACTAAGCTATTATGAAGCCCCCCCCCCCCAAAAAAAAAAAAAAAAAAACTGAGTAATGAGTTGGGGTTATCACGATAATTAAGAGGTATTAATAATAATAATGAAGGGGAAGCAAGAAATTTAGAGAGATGACTTATTAATGATGGGGGAGTGAAGAGACGGGGGTGGGGGAGGGAGGAAAGACATGGCAGAGAGGGATAGAGATGGGGTGAGGAAAATGGAGAGATGGGAAGAGGGGAAGACGGGGTGAGTGAGGGGAAGAAAGACTAAGTTTGACAGGGGACACTGTGGGTTTCAGAGGGATGAGAGACAAAGTGGGAGAGGGAAGGAGATGTGGGAGTTTACCTGGAGGTCAACGCCCCCGCGGCCCAGTCCTTGACCAGGGAAGATGTCCACATAAATAAAAGAGGTATTAACAAAGCAATAAATCACTGTCCTTGCCATCCCCAGCTCCACCAGGTAGCACAAGTGTAACACCGTGTGGTCGCCCTCTTCAAGACGTTCCTCACTATGACTTACGAAATCGTAATAACACGATTGTAAACAAACCAGGGTGAGGTTAGAACCCATGGCAAGTGAGTCGTACAGCTCCAAGCCAGTGCGTAAGCCACTGGACCAGCTGGCTACAATGAGAGGGAAGTTATAACCTCGCTATGGTGTATATATATATACCTAGTTGGATGAATCTTATTGTAGCCAGCTGGCTCAGTGGCTAACGCACTGGCCTGGAGTTTTACGACTCACTTGCCATGGGTTCTAACCCCACCCACACCGTGGTTAGGTTCATCATTATATTTCCTTCATGTCTGATTCAATTAGGGAAGATACCAAGTACAGTCTTGCTGGTTTATCCTTCTCTCATACCCAATGTCTAACATTTTAACTTATGAAGTTTCCATTAGTGCTTTCAAATTCTCTTTCAATGTTTCAGATCCTTGAGATTCCCAGTTCTCCGGGTCTATTTCTATGTGATTCAAGTCTCGCACGATTAACGGTTGTCTAGATCGTTCCTGTCTTCTTCAGTAGCTCTCCATATTCCCCTCCACATGAGTAGTGAAGGATATGTGGGCTGCCAGCAGCAACAGCCTGATTGACTAGGCAAGGACTAGACAAGGCTTACCTAGGGTCGGACTGAGGGAGTAGGAAAACTCGCCAAGCCAATCAAAGGTAAATAAATAACAAAAAGGCACAATACCGTGACTGGAACGATACACAAATAACCCGCACATAAAAGAGAGAAGCTTACGACGACGTTTCGGTCCGACTTGGACCATTGACAGTGTGACTTTGTCAATGGTCCAAGTCGGACCGAAACGTCGTCGTAAACTTCTCTCTTTTATGTGCGGGTTATTTGTGTAACAATCAAAGGTAAATATCACCACAGATCAATGATTACCTTAAGTAACAGAGGGTATGTTAGTCATCATTTTGACCTGGGCACATGTCGAGTAGACACTAGGCCTGTTGTATATGAGTGTGTGCGTGCTTGTGTGTGTGTGTATTACCCGCCTGGGACAGAAGTATTTATTTAACCCCGGGGGATAGTTTTCAGCATATCTGGACCAAAAATTAGATGTGATCATTGCACCAGGAGTAATTATGAGTATATATCACTCCTACATGAAGCAGTTGTGCTTGTATCCCCTCATCTGAGTAGTTGTGTTAATTAACAGTAGATTAACTCTTCTCCCCCCACCGACCCTCACCTACTTTACCAACTGTTTACCTCAAGACTACACAATCAGCTCTCTCTCTCTCTCTCTCTCTCTCTCTCTCTCTCTCACACACACACACACACACACACACACACACACACACACACACACACACATTTTTATACACAGGGTTTTACAAGGTTAGGTTAAGGTTCCTAACTTCATTTACAAGCTAAGAGCTGTTACCTACATCAGCTTATTTGAAAGCCTTTTTATTGTTATGAGACATACAAATAGGGAACAGGATGAAGTTGAAGGCATCTGTGGGCCAGCGATCTCTCTCTCTTTCTCTCTCTCTCCAGTGTTCCCCGGTCACATCGCCAGCATTCTTGCTGTGACTGACGATCGGTCTTGGAACTTGTAATTGGCTGTTGGCAGGGTGCAAACGCAGGTATCCACTTTATCACACACGAGGATGCTGGCGGAGAGGAGGAGGAGGAGAGAGAGAGAGATAGAGATAGAGAGAGAGAGATAGAGAGAGAGAGAGAGAGAGAGAGAGAGAGAGAGAGAGAGAGAGAGAGAGAGAGAGAGAGAAACACCGACGACAATTAACGTTCCGTGTGAATGCCTCCACTAGTCGCAGCTCGGCGTTTCTTGTATTGTGTGGCACCCTGCTGAAAGTGTGGCACTGTCCGTGTCTACACTCTGTCCTCCTCTTGTATTTATGGTACCTCAAGTGATCACCACAACCCGGCGAGCACACACGTGTGTGCATCTACATGTACACACACAGGAGCCAGGATTCGGCCCTTTGACATATAACGCTCATATATCTTTGATGAGTTTCCAGAGTTTTTCTACTCCCGGAGCCCGGCCACGGGCCAGGCTCGTCTGGTGTTTCCCTGGTCAACCAGGCTATTGCTGGTGGCCCGATGCCCCACATATCCACCACAGCCCTGACAGCAACAAGCAGGTAAGTGCTAACACATTATCGTGTCAAATTTATAGGATCGAACGCCGGGGTCCTGATGGTTCCTAGGATCAACTGATGGATGTTAATCCACCTCCTTTTATATAGATAGGTGTGTAAATATAAACGAAAAAATATGAAAACGTAAATACAAGCATATGAATAGAGGCAAATTCTATACATGTGATGACATCAGGAGTGTAAGGAAACTACCCAATGTTTCTCCACCTTACTACTGCGAGTCAAACGCGGCACTCCCATCTCACCGAGAGATAATTGTGGTGGGGAGAGTATCCGGCGGTACATGTAAAGATAAAGAGAGCTCACCGAGATACTGAGGAGAGTATCCGGCGGAAGGCAGTATAATCCCGGTGCTGACTCTTTAACATGAGAGTGTAATAAGGGCCGCCAATCTTGCAGAAGAAATTCATTACGAGCACAGGCACAAACAATCTGCTGATGAGCGCCATTGCTACCAACCAAGATGATAAACAGGCAGGAAGGCAAGGTAAGAAAAGGCAAAACAAGGCAAGGTAGGGCAGAGCAAGGCAAGGCAAGGCAAGGCAAGGCAAGGCAAGGCAAGGCAAGGCAAGGCAAGCCAAGGCAAGGCAAGGCAATGGCAAGTCATGAGTAGAAGTGACGGGTAACGAGAAAAGAATGAATATTAAAGAGAGAGAGAGAGAGAGAGAGAGAGAGAGAGAGAGAGAGAGAGAGAGAGAGAGAGAGAGAGAGAGAGAGAGAGAGAGAGAGAGAAAGGAGAGAGGGTGCGCCAGTGGAGGTGAGAGAAGGGGCTATGTTTGATCGCTATAACACAATGTACAAATCCCCACCGGAGAGCCACTAGCGCGTGTCACAACAAAATAAGAGCATCAACTTGGAGATCGGCCATGATGGCCGGGAGGGAGGGAGGAAGGGAGGGTATACTGTGGGAGGGAGTGGAGAGGAGAGGGCAGAGGGAGATAAGACAACGGATGGCGAGGATAGGAGGGATGAGAAAAAAAGAGACACGTGGCACAAAGTGGAATGGTGGGAGGGAAAGAGAAGTGTTGGAAGGGTGAGTGTTGGAGAGGATGGAACATGGAAGGGAAAGAGCGATGGAGAGAACGGGAAAGGGAAGAGGAGGGTATGGCTAAGTGGAGAGGGAGGATACAAGTGTTGAAGAGGCGAGGAAAGGAGGAATTTTGGAGAGAATATTGAAGCAGCATTGTTGGAGAAGGGACATAACCACACCTGGGACAGGTCATCAAAACAGCTGAGACAACCACACCTGGGACAGGTCATCAAAACAGCTGAGACAACCACACCTGGGACAGGTCATCAAAACAGCTGAGACAACCACACCTGGGACAAGCCATGAGAACAGCTGAGACAACCACACCTGGGACAAGCCATGAGAACAGCTGAGACAACCACACCTGGGACAAGCCATGAGAACAGCTGAGACAACCACACCTGGGACAAGCCATGAGAACAGCTGAGACAACCACACCTGGGACAGGTCATCACAACAGCTGAGACAACCACACCTGGGACAGGTCATCACAACAGCTGAGACAACCACACCTGGGACAGGTCATCACAACAGCTGAGACAACCACACCTGGGACAGGTCATCACAACAGCTGAGACAACCACACCTGGGACAGGTCATCAAAACAGCTGACACAACCACACCTGGGACAGGTCATGAGAACAGCTGAGACAACCACACCTGGGACAGGTCATCCAAACAGTTGACACAACCAAACTTGGGACAGGTCATCAAAACAGCTGAGACAACCACACCTGGGACAGGTCATGAGAACAGCTGACACAACCACACCTGGGACAGGTCATGAGAACAGCTGAGACAACCACACCTGGGACAGGTCATCAAAACAGCTGAGACAACCAAACTTGGGACAGGTCATCAAAACAGCTGACACAACCACACCTGGGACAGGTCATCCAAACAGTTGACACAACCAAACTTGGGACAGGTCATCAAAACAGCTGAGACAACCACACCTGGGACAGGTCATGAGAACAGCTGAGACAACCACACCTGGGACAGGTCATGAGAACAGCTGACAACCACACCTGGGACAGGTCATGAGAACAGCTGACACAACCACACCTGGGACAGGTCATGAGAACAGCTGACACAACCACACCTAGGACAGGTCATGAGAAGAGCTGACACAACCACACCAGAAACGGGTCAACAAGATACCTGGAGTTTACCTGGAGAGAGTTTCGGGGGTCAACGCCCCCGCGGCCCGGTCTGTGACCAGGCCTCCTGGTGGATCAGCGCCTGATCAACCAGGCTGTTGCTGCTGGCTGCACGCAAACCAACGTACGAGCCACAGCCCGGCTGATCAGGAACTGACTTTAGGTGCTTGTCCAGTGCCAGCTTGAAGACTGCCAGGGGTCTGTTGGTAATCCCCCTTATGTGTGCTGGGAGGCAGTTGAACAGTCTCGGGCCCCTGACACTTATTGTATGGTCTCTTAACGTGCTAGTGACACCCCTGCTTTTCATTGGGGGGATGGTGCATCGTCTGCCAAGTCTTTTGCTTTCGTAGTGAGTGATTTTCGTGTGCAAGTTCGGTACTAGTCCCTCTAGGATTTTCCAGGTGTATATAATCATGTATCTCTCCCTCCTGCGTTCCAGGGAATACAGGTTTAGAAACCTCAAGCGCTCCCAGTAATTGAGGTGTTTTATCTCCGTTATGCGCGCCGTGAAAGTTCTCTGTACATTTTCTAGGTCGGCAATTTCACCTGCCTTGAAAGGTGCTGTTAGAGTGCAGCAATATTCCAGCCTAGATAGAACAAGTGACCTGAAGAGTGTCATCATGGGCTTGGCCTCCCTAGTTTTGAAGGTTCTCATTATCCATCCTGTCATTTTTATAGCAGATGCGATTGATACAATGTTATGGTCCTTGAAGGTGAGATCCTCCGACATAATCACTCCCAGGTCTTTGACGTTGGTGTTTCGCTCTATTTTGTGACCAGAATTTGTTTTGTACTCTGATGAAGATTTAATTTCCTCATGTTTACCATATCTGAGTAATTGAAATTTCTCATCGTTGAACTTCATATTGTTTTCTGCAGCCCACTGAAAGATTTGGTTGATGTCCGCCTGGAGCCTTGCAGTGTCTGCAATGGAAGACACTGTCATGCAGATTCGGGTGTCATCTGCAAAGGAAGACACGGTGCTGTGGCTGACATCCTTGTCTATGTCGGATATGAGGATGAGGAACAAGATGGGAGCTAGTACTGTGCCTTGTAGAACAGAGCTTTTCACCGTAGCTGCCTCGGACTTTACTCTGTTGACGACTACTCTCTGTGTTCTGTTAGTGAGGAAATTATAGATCCATCGACCGACTTTTCCGATAGCTGATAAAAAGGGAACAAAACAATCCACATTTGGGAACCACGCATGACAGGATGGCCATACAAAAGGACATAAGCTGGTACAGTAAGAGAGAGTAAATTTAACAAGAGCTTCAAGATGGCACAAACTGATTCAGAAAGATTATAAGAAACAAATAACAAAAAGGCACAATACCGTGACTGGAACGATACACAAATAACCCGCACATAAAAGAGAGAAGCTTACGACGACGTTTCGGTCCGACTCCGAAACGTCGTCGTAAGCTTCTCTCCTTTATGTGCGGGTTATTTGTGTATTATAAGAAACAGTGTAGACGAGTGATTATTATAATCAAAGGGGAAGCGCTAAACCCGTAGGATTATACAGCTCCTGTGGGGGAGGATGTGGAAGGTATTCAGGATGAATTCAGGAAACTGGAGCACAGCTCCAATTCCCTAGATCAAGAGCCCCTCACCAGCATCAAGGAACCTTCCTTGAGGGGATAGATGAGTGGAACAAAGTGTCAGGTAGCATCAATGAAACATTTAACTTTACGATGAGGTTAGATATCCACAAAAAGGGGGGATGCTTCAGTGTTAAGTAGACGCTCCCTAACATGTGTCTGAAGGTCTGCTGCAGTACTATTCATATATTCTTTATGGAAACTGAGGGTAAAAGAACGAGTACCAGTTATATGGACAATGATGGGAAAGTTGAGAGGAAGAAAAGACAACTAGCGGGTGAATACTGCGTGACGGAGAGGCCAGCAGATTGATTCAGCGTGAATAAGTGAGGAGCGACCATGCGTGACGTTTCTCTCCCCCACTCCCTCAGCCGCGATCCGTCCTTTCCACCCATTCTCGTCTACCACCTTATCTCCAACTCCTTATTTCTACTGGCAGTGCTGTTACTGCAGCTATTGCTGATGACTGTGCAGTTTCCGCTACTGCGTTGCTGCTATATTCAATGCTCTGTGTTTGGGGAGGTAGAGTGCTGAGATGAAGGTGCTATAGTAGTGGTGGTGAGAGGTGGTGGCGCCGTCTCATCAAACTTGCACCTTGGCAAGAGACGAGAGTAATTCAAGTGATAAACGCCGGCATCTCGTGTACAGACCTTCACTCACCGAGTTATATCCATTGTTAGCGCATCACAAAGGCACCTGCTTGTTTAGACCCCCGCCTTTAACACTTACAAGCGCTCACTGCCCCCCACCTCCCCAACACTCACAGGATCTTACCACTTGTTTGAGCTCCCTGCCTTCACAGAATTTACTGGTTCTCTCTACTTGTTAGGACCCAAAACAGCTTACATAATTATA
Organism: Cherax quadricarinatus; assembly: GCF_038502225.1. NCBI lineage: Eukaryota > Metazoa > Arthropoda > Malacostraca > Decapoda > Parastacidae > Cherax > Cherax quadricarinatus. Next base: position 11,125,858 of record NC_091371.1, on the reverse strand, counting down.
CCTGTAGGCATTTCCCGGGGTTGCTGCCTTCCAATGAGGTCCTACACCAGGCCTCCCGGCATTTGTTATTGGCCGCAGACAGTCCAACGTACGCACAACAGCCTGGCTGATCTGGAACTGTCTACCTGGAGGGCATTCCGGGGTTCAACGCCCCCGCAGCCTGGTCCACAACCAGGCCTCCCTGCTGGTCTTCAAGAGGAAACTGGGTAAGTTCCTCAAGTCACTTTCTGATCAGCACCAACATGATTCCTCAGACCATCGACCAGAAGGTCTAGTCTGGGACCGGTCTGTGGGGGAAGTAATGATCCCGGAATTCTCTTGAAAGCTGCTGGGGTCTTATGATAATATTCCTTATGTAAGAAGTAGAGATAAGACAATACCAAAATTTTCAGTCCATCGACTCCAGGCTCAGAGACTGACTATCTCAGACTCTTCTTCTACCGTTCTTCCTTGTACTGGACTGAAGAAGCCAATGCTTGGCGGAATTTTCCTTAATAAAGATTCCCAAATGTTGCACAAGTGTCTGTTGGAGAAACAGAACTTTCCGATACCGATACACTCAATTTTAGGCAGATAACGATATACCTTTGGCGAGTTTCGAGAGTCTTTCTACTCCCGGAGCCTGACCATGGGCCAGGCTCGTCTGGTGTTAGCCTGGTCACCTAGGCTGCTGCTGCTGCTGCTAGAGGCCCACTGCCCCACATATCCATCGCTCCCTGGTTGATCTGGCACCATCAAAATTAGCCGATAGTCATCGATACTGGTGCCGATACTTCGGCACATCCCTAGTGAAGGGAGGGTGATGAGATGTTTTGGACCCTTTACACTTATAATAATAATAGTAATAATAATAATAATAATAATAAAAACATTTTTATTTACTACAAGTACATGTACAAGGTCTACAGGCCTAGCAGACATCAATGACATTCTACAATATATAAAGTCGCTTGTTATGCAGAGCATTTCTGGCAAATTAGGTCACTTTTGTCCCAGGATGCGACCCACACCAGTCGACTAACACCCAGGTACCCAGTTTACTGATGGGTGAACATAGACAAGCAGTGTAAGGAAACACGTCCGATGTTTCCACCCTTCGCCGGGAATCGAACCCGGACATTCACCGTGTGAAGCGAGAGCTTTTGCCACCAGGCCACGGGGCACTCACTGAGTTATCTTTTAGTGTACTTGTTCAACCACTGTTTCACTGGGTGTTTTATACCATTTGCCAGGTGTCCCGTGGCTCGGTCTTAGATCAGTCTCCCTGTCAAGCTGTTGGTTCTTGCTACAGGCAGTCTGGAGTTTTGTGCCTTTAATTCTGTCACTCATGGTTCACATCTGAAGGACCCAGGTTCGTTTCCAGTAAGAATGGAAACGTCGGGCATTTATCATCACATCGTTGCCCCTGTTCACCTAGCAGTAGGTAAGTATCCAAGTGTAAGCCAGCTGCTTTGGGTAGCATCCTGGGGAAGAGGAACTTAACACCAATGGAAATAAGATACACTACGTGGCTTTCTTGAGCTATCCTGGATTACTAATCGTCTGCGTTAATAACCCGAATAAAGTCTCCCATTTGGTCAATATCATAACAAACACATACCTCATACCACCACCATCCTCTAACACGAGCCATCGCAAAACCGCCAACAAACACCGCCACCACAACAACAGCTAACTCCGCCACCACAACAACCTCCAACTCTACCACAACAAAAACCACAGACACATAAACCGACAAGTACCACAACTTTATCAAACACACACACACACACACACACACACACACACACACACACACACACACACACACACACACACACACACATACAAATATCCCTCAAACGAGACACTATCAAGCATCGTAAAAAAATCATTGTTTTAATTCTGGATACTGCAATAAAGTTAATTTAAGCGGGCCGGGTTCATCGTCCAAGGTGAATGTGGTTATCAGCTGCTAATCGAATGCCACGTCTGAGTGGCCTGGGATCTGATTACCCGAGCACCGCTAAACCTGACCTACACCCATTTTGGTGTCACTCTCATACCTGTGAACGGTTTCCAGGATGCCTGGAGTTTTACGACTAATTTGCCATGGGTTCTAACCCCACCCGTACCGTGGTCTGATGGTATATAATACCTTCAGTCGAATTCAGTGTTGCACACGTGTCTTATTCACAGGTTTTTCTACCTTCATAGCCAGGCACGAGGCTGGGGTTTCCAGCTGAGCACTTTGTCAACCAGCTTGTTGGTGCTAGCGGAACGCAGGCTTACGCATCCATTACAACCCAGCTTATCACTCACCTCATAGGAAAGACACAGGCCGGGACCACACCGGCGAACCACTACAAACTACCTCCTTTAATATCACGAGGCATTATCAGCAGCTATGTACAGACCCCCTACAAACACAACTGTTTGACTACAACTTGACAAAGAATTAAACCCACGTAAATATTTGAATTTTGTGCACATTCTCCGAGGCACCGGATGATTTCCGGGCTGCCAATTTGCTTTCCTTCACCCACAGCCCGGCCCCAGGTCAGCCTTGTCGGGCGCTTGTCCGACAAGCCTGGCACCTGGTAGAGGTACTTGTCCAGTTTCTCAAGTCATTTTCTAGTTAAGCGGGTTGTGGCGCACAGAGTATTTTGGATTAGATGTGGCTAACATAAACAGTCTACTTGATCAGGTCATTAACTTTGTAACCAGGTGTGGGAGCGAGCCACGGGGGCGCTGCCCTATGAAACCCTCTTCGGGTGTATTCCAGGTAACCCAGATACTGGACCACACACTGCGACTCAGAGTTTGAGTGTAATTACAGCAATTTACTAGTGCAGTTCTGTTTAATGGTTATATTAATGTACAGCACTACCAGTGTTGTTCGTGCTGCTTTGTTCTGTTGTGGTTGTAGTTGTTGTGGTGGTGGTTGTAGTGATGGTGGTTATGGTGGTGGCTGTAGTTGTTGGTACTGTAGTGGTTGTGGTTGTTTTAGTGGTGATTGTGGTTATGGTTGTTGGTGGTGGTAGTGGCGGCCCAGCGGTGAGGAAATAATAGAGTTGGGGGAATGATGGCGAGGGTTAATTAGGCTTATAGTATCAGAGTTGGGTGAGCACTTAACACCTGACTCTTTAGATTGTAATAATAATAATAACTTAAGACCTGACAGGTCGGAGACGGGCCGTTCGCTATTAGCGAACGAATCATCGAGCCTCCACCACTACTTGTGGTGCCTCACGATATATAACAAGAGCAGCCTGAACAGAGTGCTGGTCAGGACGCGAGGTTCAGGAGCCATGCTCGCCGATGCCATCTTCAAGCAACCTTGAGGTACTGACTGGGGTTAAGGGATACATGTAGGTATACCAGGACATCCTGAACTGGATCTTCTCCATTTGCTGACCCAGCCACAAAAATAGAGGTAGCTCTTCCTTCCCTGTTCCTCTTGTTTCTTCTCCCGCCTTCTGGGAAGAAGACCTACCTGTGACTCTCACCGGACGGAGGATCGAGCCCCTACACTTTACACCTGATCAGTGCTTCATTTTTTAACACATCGGCCGTTTCCCGACGAGGCAGGTTGAACCCCCCTCCCCCCTCCAAAAAAAAAAACTTTCATCATCACTCCACCACTGTCTTGCGAGAGTCGTGTCGAAACTACAATTCAAAAACTGCAACATATATCCACCCCTCCTTCACATAATAATAATAATAATAATAATAATAATAATAATAATAATAATAATAATAATAATAATAACTCCCCCCTTCATCTTACCTCTCTTCCACCTTCATCATCTTCCTCCACTTCCTTCTTTAATGCAAATAATAGTTGTCAGTTCACTTATTTCATTGCATTCAAGTTGACTTTATCACTACATTACCACTACACTACAACAGTATTACTATCACTACATTACCACTACACTACAACAGTATTACTATCACTACATTACCACTACACTACAACAGTATTACTATCACTACATTACCACTACACTACAACAGTATTACTATCACTACATTACCACTACACTACAACAGTATTACTATCACTACATTACCACTACACTACAACAGTATTACTATCACTACATTACCACTACACTACAACAGTATTACTATCACTACATTACCACTACACTACAACAGTATTACATATTCTGTACTACACCCCCGCAGTGTTACCGCATGTACCACTACACTAACGCAGTGTTACCACATTCACCAGTACACATACACCAGTACACAGAGCTACCACATTCTCTGGCACACAAAACACCTGCAAAAGAGAAAGTGAACTGATGTATTTTTAACTTTGTAATAAATCGAACGTAAGGAGTAATTAACAGTGAACTCTGTAAAACCAAAAGCTGACGTACCTCAAGGACGTCCTGAAGGATACCTCAAGGACGTTTTCGGGGGGTCAACGCCCCCGTGGCTCGGTCCCAGACCAGGTTTCCTGGAGGATCCAGAGCTGATCAACTAGGCTGTTAATGCTGATCGTACGCAGTGCGGCCACAGCTGTTATTCAAGGCACAATACTCGATCCAATTCTCCCATATCCAATATAAACGAATATATATCTTAGCACCGTATTATCCTTTTCAGACATTACTAAAATTTCTATGACAGTGACGTACATTGAAGACACTACAAAATAAATATTACCCAAGTCTTCCAGTGGCCTAAGAAAAAAATATGATGATCAACGAGGACAAGTACTCCGCTGTAAACTACAACGGTGTACTAAACAAACTCAAGATCACCCGATGGAGCGGAGGTTAAAAGTGATGGACTTGAGAATGATAATATCAGATCTTACACTCAAGGATTACATCAGTGTTAATACAACATTTCTGATATACATTTGATGAGTTTGGAAATTCTTTATACCCCCGGAGCCCGGTCGTGGGCCAGGCTCGTCTGGTGTTAGATCAGACAATTTTTCAATTGTCTGGTGATGCCGACAAGATGTGGAAAAAGACTTTTATGTACAGTACATCTCATTTATCTCTGTATTATGGCTGAAGTCACTCGGGGCGAAACGTTTCCTCTAATAAATGTCCAGAACTGTACATAAGTGCCTTTTACAAAAGCAAGTACAATGAAAAGCTGGATAACTAAAACCTCAAAAAAGAGATGACAAGCCAATAGTGATATTTTAAATCAGTTGTTCCCTATAGACCGGAATATTGTAATCACCGCCATGAGGAGACGTGGCTGGCTGGGACAAGCATCACTGTTAATTAAATAGCTTTGTTATGCACCCCATATTCACCCTGTGGGAGGTAGACAAAACATTACACACACAAACACACACACATAAAGGGTCCAGGATCCAGGCCATACCTAAGCAAAAGCAATCACCATACAGAATGAGTCCTGTTAGAAAGCTCTTCAGAAAGAGACAGATTTTATCACATGAATTTACTGAAAGAAGTAGAGAGTCCATGGTCGTCATCGTGTATACTCGCCTTAACAGCCCCTTATATGGCAGGCCAAATCGCAGATCTGGAGACTGTACAGAAAACATTGACTGCAATTATAAATTCAGTCAAGTGCTTAAATTATTGAGAACATTCCAGTTTCCTCGAACTATACTCAGGAATTAATCGAGAAAGATGCATCACATACACTGGGAATATTCTGAAGGGTTGGCTCTCAAATCAGTATACCGGAATCACTCCTGCGAAACCAAGACTTTATGCTTACATTACGTAGCTTCCGGTGGTCATCGCCCCTCCCAGGTCCGGTTTCAGATCAGACCTCCTGTTTGCCGGCCTAACTGACTAGGCTGTTGCTGCTGGCTACACGCAGTCCAACATATGGAAAACAACCCGCTAATCAGGAGTTGACTTGGGGAACTTAACTAATTCCCTCTTGAACACAGCCAGAGGTTTGTTAGTAATGCCTCTTAGGCAATGAGGGAGTGAGTTTAAAAGTCGGGGGCCTCTGACACTCATCAAGTTCTTTCTTAGTGTACTCGTCGTGCCCCTACTTTTTAGTGAAGGTACTTTGCACCGTCTGTCAACTCTCTTGTCGTCATACGGAATGATTTTGGTGTGAAGGTTTGGAACCAATCCCTCCAGGATTTTCCTGGTGTAACTATGATGTGCCTTTCTCGCTTACATTCCATGAAATACACTTTAAGAGCTTTCAAACGTTGCCAGCTGTTCAAATGTTTGAGTGTATACGGGTAGTTAAAGTTCTTTGAACGTTGTCTAGCCCATCAATCTCGCCTGTCTTGAAGGCGGGTCGTTAGCATACAGCAGTATTGTAAACCACACCACGGGCGGGAATTGAACGCGCTGGCCTGGAATTTTACGACTCACTCGCCACGAGTTCAAACCACACCCGTGGTATGGTTTGTTTACAATCGTGTCATTACGAAATCGTGAGTCACCAGTAGTGTTGCCTGGAAGCAACAAGTGAAGAGTTTTATCACTATCTCAGCACCTATTTTTTATACGCTCCAGCTATCTACCTAATCATTTTCCTTACAGTAGCAAGAGACTTGACAGACGGTGCAAAATATTTTGAAAGAAAAGCAGGGATGCAATAAGTATACTGAGATAATTCAGTAAGTCCTAGGGACCAACACTTGTCAATATAAGATTACCAACAAACGTTAGTTGTCTTCAATTGGGAATTTTACAAGTGCCTGAGGTCGGTTCCTGATCATTTAGGCTGTAGAGACTATGTTGGATTGTGTACGGCCGGCGCCAACAGCCTGATTGATCAGGCCACCAACAACGAAGCTTGTGATGGGACGGAGTGACGGGGCAGCGACCCCGGGACTCTCTACAGGTAAACGCTGGCCGGCAATGTTACATCAATTACAGTAACTCTATCATAGTAATACTATCACGACTAGTATTACCACATCCATAACAGTATTAACAGCACAGTGTCACTAGACCAGTGCAGTGTTAAACATCCAGCACAGTATTACCACCACAGTATCTCTCAGCACCAGTGTCGCCACACTTCCTACAAGAGTCAAGCGTCCTCCTCCTTGCTTGCAATCTATCCATGTTTTTGTCCACTGGCAACAAGACGCTTTAATGTGGAGAAGCTTAACCAGATCCCGTCACTCTCTCTTTCACTCTCTAAGGACTGTGTGTGTGTGTGTGTGTGTGTGTGTGTGTGTGTGTGTGTGTGTGTGTGTGTGTGTGTGTGTGTGTGTGTGTGTGTGTGTGAGAGAGAGAGAGGAGGGGAGGGAGGGAAGGAGGGGTAGAGAGAGGGGAAGAGGGAGAGAGAGAAGAGCAGGAACACACTAATACACCGCCTCAATAACTTATCAAGAGGTCTCCAGCACCACCACAGGAGGAGGCACACACGCCACGTTCACACATGAAGACAAGAAATGGAAAGGGGGAGGAACAGGAGGATTAGAAGGAAAGCAGAGACACCGAGGGCGGAAAAAAAGTGAAGGGGAGAAGAGACAAGGACGCAAAGAGGATGCAGGCAGAATACAAAGTGAAAAGCGGGCGAAAAGTGATAAATTGAGAGAGAGAGAGAGAGGGGGGGGGGAGCGACGAGCTAAGTGTGAAGACAGGATAGAAGAGAGCAGCAAATAAGTAAAAAGGGTGAGAGGAGAGGGAATTGGATGGGGAGTAAATGGTGAGAAGGGAGAGAGAGAGCCAGAGGGACTTGGCATAAATGAGAAGACACGAGGGGAGGATAAATTAGAAGTATGCACGAATGACTGTACATAGAGATATGAGAGAGGATAATATAAAGGGCGTGTATTATATAGCGTAATACAAAGTAAATGTGACAAAAAATACCCTTACACAAAACAGGGTGAACACTCACTCATCCACACACTGAACTGTGAACACTCACTCATCCACACACTGAACTGTGAACACTCACCCATCCACACACTGAACTGTGAACACTCACTCATCCACACACTGAACTGTGAACACTCACCCATCCACACACTGAACTGTGAACACTCACCCATCCACACACTGAACTGTGAACACTCACTCATCCACACACTGAACTGTGAACACTCACCCATCCACACACTGAACTGTGAACACTCACCCATCCACACACTGAACTGTGAACACTCACTCATCCACACACTGAACTGTGAACACTCACTCATCCACACACTGAACTGTGAACACTCACTCATCCACACACTGAACTGTGAACACTCACCCATCCACACACTGAACTGTGAACACTCACTCATCCACACACTGAACTGTGAACACTCACCCATCCACACACTGAACTGTGAACACTCACTCATCCACACACTGAACTGTGAACACTCACTCATCCACACACTGAACTGTGAACACTCACTCATCCACACACTGAACTGTGAACACTCACTCACTCATCCACACACTGAACTGTGAACACTCACTCATCCACACACTGAACTGTGAACACTCACCCATCCACACACTGAACTGTGAACACTCACTCATCCACACACTGAACTGTGAACACTCACTCATCCACACACTGAACTGTGAACACTCACTCATCCACACACTGAACTGTGAACACTCACCCATCCACACACTGAACTGTGAACACTCACTCATCCACACACTGAACTGTGAACACTCACTCATCCACACACTGAACTGTGAACACTCACTCATCCACACACTGAACTGTGAACACTCACCCATCCACACACTGAACTGTGAACACTCACTCATCCACACACTGAACTGTGAACACTCACCCATCCACACACTGAACTGTGAACACTCACTCATCCACACACTGAACTGTGAACACTCACTCATCCACACACTGAACTGTGAACACTCACTCATCCACACACTGAACTGTGAACACTCACTCATCCACACACTGAACACTCACTCATCCACACACTGAACTGTGAACACTCACCCATCCACACACTGAACTGTGAACACTCACTCATCCACACACTGAACTGTGAACACTCACCCATCCACACACTGAACTGTGAACACTCACTCATCCACACACTGAACTGTGAACACTCACCCATCCACACACTGAACTGTGAACACTCACCCATCCACACACTGAACTGTGAACACTCACTCATCCACACACTGAACTGTGAACACTCACCCATCCACACACTGAACTGTGAACACTCACCCATCCACACACTGAACTGTGAACACTCACTCATCCACACACTGAACTGTGAACACTCACTCATCCACACACTGAACTGTGAACACTCACCCATCCACACACTGAACTGTGAACACTCACTCATCCACACACTGAACTGTGAACACTCACTCATCCACACACTGAACTGTGAACACTCACCCATCCACACACTGAACTGTGAACACTCACTCATCCACACACTGAACTGTGAACACTCACTCATCCACACACTGAACTGTGAACACTCACTCATCCACACACTGAACTGTGAACACTCACTCATCCACACACTGAACTGTGAACACTCACCCATCCACACACTGAACTGTGAACACTCACTCATCCACACACTGAACTGTGAACACTCACTCATCCACACACTGAACTGTGAACACTCACTCATCCACACACTGAACTGTGAACACTCACTCATCCACACACTGAACTGTGAACACTCACTCATCCACACACTGAACTGTGAACACTCACCCATCCACACACTGAACTGTGAACACTCACTCATCCACACACTGAACTGTGAACACTCACTCATCCACACACTGAACTGTGAACACTCACCCATCCACACACTGAACTGTGAACACTCACCCATCCACACACTGAACTGTGAACACTCACCCATCCACACACTGAACTGTGAACACTCACCCATCCACACACTGAACTGTGAACACTCACTCATCCACACTATGAACTGTGAACACTCACTCATCCACACACTGAACTGTGAACACTCACTCATCCACACACTGAACTGTGAACACTCACTCATCCACACACTGAACTGTGAACACTCACCCATCCACACACTGAACTGTGAACACTCACTCATCCACACACTGAACTGTGAACACTCACTCATCCACACACTGAACTGTGAACACTCACTCATCCACACACTGAACTGTGAACACTCACTCATCCACACACTGAACTGTGAACACTCACTCATCCACACACTGAACTGTGAACACTCACCCATCCACACACTGAACTGTGAACACTCACTCATCCACACACTGAACTGTGAACACTCACCCATCCACACACTGAACTGTGAACACTCACTCATCCACACACTGAACTGTGAACACTCACCCATCCACACACTGAACTGTGAACACTCACCCATCCACACACTGAACTGTGAACACTCACTCATCCACACACTGAACTGTGAACACTCACCCATCCACACACTGAACTGTGAACACTCACTCATCCACACACTGAACTGTGAACACTCACCCATCCACACACTGAACTGTGAACACTCACTCATCCACACACTGAACTGTGAACACTCACCCATCCACACACTGAACTGTGAACACTCACCCATCCACACACTGAACTGTGAACACTCACTCATCCACACACTGAACTGTGAACACTCACCCATCCACACACTGAACTGTGAACACTCACTCATCCACACACTGAACTGTGAACACTCACTCATCCACACACTGAACTGTGAACACTCACTCATCCACACACTGAACTGTGAACACTCACCCATCCACACACTGAACTGTGAACACTCACCCATCCACACACTGAACTGTGAACACTCACCCATCCACACATTGAACTGTGAACACTCACCCATCCACACACTGAACTGTGAACACTCACCCATCCACACACTGAACTGTGAACACTCACCCATCCACACACTGAACTGTGAACACTCACCCATCCACACACTGAACTGTGAACACTCACCCATCCACACACTGAACTGTGAACACTCACCCATCCACACACTGAACTGTGAACACTCACCCATCCACACACTTAACTGTGAACACTCACCCATCCACACACTGAACTGTGAACACTCACCCATCCACACACTGAACTGTGAACACTCACCCATCCACACACTGAACTGTGAACACTCACCCATCCACACACTGAACTGTGAACACTCACCCATCCACACACTGAACTGTGAACACTCACCCATCCATACACTGAACTGTGAACACTCACCCATCCACACACTGAACTGTGAACACTCACCTATCCACACACTGAACTGTGAACACTCACCCATCCATACACTGCGGGGCCAGGAGCTGAGTCTCGACCCCTGCAACCACAATTAAGTGAGTACACTGAACTTTGAACACTCAATCATCCACACATTAAACTATGTGATCACTCACTCATCCACACACTGAACTTTGAACACTCACTCATCCACACATTAAACTATGTGATCACTCACTCATCCACACACTGAACTTTGAACACTCACTCATCCACACATTAAACTATGTGAACACTCACTCATCCACACACTAAACTAAGTGAACACTCACTCATCCACACACTAAACTAAGTGAACACTCACTCATCCACACACATAACAGGTGACTACAAACTCATCCATCCACAGACTAGATTCTACTGTAACCTTGGCTTGTCTATACCGTATTTCAAGATCTCTTTTTACTCTCGCAGCCCGACCTGAGGCCAGGCTTCCTTGTTGACATCATGTTCAACCAGGCTGCTGCTGCTGTTAACGGCCACACAGACCGGCTATGTGGGCCACCCACATGAAAACACAGGAGCTGCGTGCACAAGAAGCTGTACACACACACACACACACACATACACACACACACACACACACACACACATGTAGTGTACGCCGGGGGTGGTGGTAGTCGGGGGAGTGGTGGTGGTAGTGAGGCCGGGTTAGATTTACGATGTTACATGATTAATGCCCGCCTGCATTACTACTGAAGGTGAGGCCAACCTTCCACTTGCCACGCTCTAATGATCTCAATTTACTGATCGACTCCCCAACCAATTTTCTCAGACACAAGCATTGTTTTCATCTGCTTAAATATTTTCTGCTATCACAATTAGTCTTTCATGTTTAAAATTTTAGAATGGTAAATAATTTTTTTTTTTTACTGTCGGGGGAGTGTTTGTGGATGTGGGTGAGGAGTGTGGGTGAAGAATGGATGAGGAGGTTGAATGAGTTGTGTGGGTGAAGAGTGTGGGTGAAGAGTGTGAGTGAAGAGTCACGTGGGTGAAGAGTTTGGATGAGGAGTGTGGGTGAGGAGTCAGAATAAGGAGTCTGAGCTTACAGTGTGGGTGAAGAGTGTGGGCCAGAAGTGTGACTGAGGAGTCTGAATAAAGGAGTGTGGGTGAAGAGTGTGGGTGTGTAATGGGGGTGAAGAGTATAGGTGAGGAGTCTGAATGAGGAGTGTGGGTGAGAAGTCTCAATGAGGAGTGTGAGTGAAGAGTCTGAGCAAGGAGTCTGGGCGTAAAGTGTGGGTGAGGAGTGTGGGTGAGGTAGGAGGGAATGAAAGTGGGCAGACTGCAGTATCCATAACACGCCAACGCTAGCACTCTTTACCTAGTCTAAACAACTCCAGAGAATAGGAGAGTAAAGAAGGGAACCAGCAAGCTGCACGAACAGGTGAAGGTAAACACAGTACGCCGTTTCAAGAGTAGGTATGAACCAAGCCCTCAAGACAATGAAATCATTACACTCGCTCCACAGATATTAGGAGGCGGGGTTAAGAGGCAGAGCTCAATCCTCTAAGTGACAAGACGAGCACACCCATACGATACACCCACAGATTACACCCACAGAATACACCCACACTTTCATATAGCAAGAACTCAGCCAAGCAGTACAAAAGTTTAGACTAGTAAACAGTAGCAACAGAAGGAAGAAACTGTGTAACAGCAGCAGCAGGGAAAAAAAGGAATTATCAGCATCAACAGGAGGAAGCCAGAACAGCAGAAGGATACAGTAACAACAGAAGAAAAGTGCAGCAGCAACGGTAAAGCGCAAGAAAAACATCCACAGAAGAAAGCAGCAGCAACAGCAGTAGGAACGAGGCAAGCAAGCAGGCGGGCAAGCAGGGAAGCAGGCAGGCAGGAGTTAGCCTGCCTCACTCAGAGCACCCACGGGAGCACCCTCTAAATGTTCACAAGTTGCCCCGCGAGCCGCCCCACGCTCACACACCCCGAGATTTATTTACCCAACACACGCGAAAAATTATTACCCGCTCTCCCCGGTGCCGCCCCCCAAGCGACGCTCTCTCTCCAACATCTTTCTCAAAGTGAAATTTTAAAGGTATTGTCGCACCACCACTCTCACTACCTTGTCGCTTGGCTTCTCTCCTCCGCCTACACTACTTCCTATATTTTTTTTTGACAAACACTAAATGCCTTCCACTTTATATACATAAAATATATTAAACATTCAGCTTGAAGGCGGGAAAAAAATTATAAAATAGTGAGAGAGAGAGAGAGAGAGAGAGAGAGAGAGAGAGAGAGAGAGAGAGAGAGAGAGAGAGAGAGAGAGAGAGAGAGAGAGAGAGAGAGAGAGACAGACAGACAGACAGACAGACAGACAGACAGACAGAGAGAGAGAGACAGACAGACAGACAGACAGAGAGAGCACTCACCAAGACTTACTTCACCTCCTAGCCAATTAATAATATAGACAATGCCATCTACAGGTGAAGTGTCAAAACATTAGTCCAACACCACATGAGGTGTCAAAGCACACTACTGCAGCTCTACCTGAGGTGTCAAAGCACACTACTGCAGCTCTACCTGAGGTGTCAAAGCACACTACTGCAGCTCTACCTGAGGTGTCAAAGCACACTACTGCAGCTCTACCTGAGGTGTCAAAGCACACTACTGCAGCTCTACATGAGGTATCAAAGCACACTACTGCAGCTCTATTTGAGGTGTCAAAGTGCACTACTGCAGCTCTACCTGAGGTGTCAAAACACACTACTGCAGCTCTACCTGAGGTATCAAAGCACACTACTGCAGCTCTACCTAAGGTGTCAAAGTACACTATTGCAGCTCTACCTGAGGTGTCAAAGCACACTACTGCAGCTCTACTTAAGGTGTCAAAGCACACTACTGCAGCTCTACCTAAGGTGTCGAAGCACACTACTGCAGCTCTACCTGAGGTGTCAAAGCACACTACTGCAGCTCTACCTGAGGTGTCAAAGCACACTACTGCAGCTCTACCTAAGGTGTCAAAGCACACTACTGCAGCTCTACCTGAGGTGTCAAAGCACACTACTGCAGCTCTACCTAAGGTATCAAAGAACACTACTGCAGCTCTATTTGAGGTGTCAAAGTGCACTACTACAGCTCTACCTGAGGTGTCAAAGCACATTACTGCAGCTCTACCTAAGGTGTCAAAGCACACTACTGCAGCTCTACCTGAGGTGTCAAAGCACACTACTGCAGCTCTACCTGAGGTGTCAAACCACACTACTGCAGCTCTACCTAAGGTGTCACAGCACACTACTGCAGCTCTACCTGAGGTGTCAAAGCACATTACTGCAGCTCTACCTGAGGTGTCAAAGCACACTACTGCAGCTCTACCTAAGGTGTCAAAGCACACTACTGCAGCTCTACATGAGGTGTCAAAGCACACTACTGCAGCTCTACCTGAGGTGTCAAAGCACACTACTGCAGCTCTACCTGAGGTGTCAAAGCACACTACTGCAGCTCTACCTGAGGTGTCAAAGCACACTACTGCAGCTCTACCTGAGGTGTCAAAGCACATTACTATAGCATCACTGCATGGGTAGCTATCACCTGTGATCACTCAGTACGCCTACAGACCCCCAGCAGCAACAGCCTGAGTAACCAGGCAGTCAATGAGCAAGCTATGAAGAGGTACAACAACTCCGAAAGTCGGTCACAGGTACAACACCTCACAGTACCTTCAACAAGAGCCTGGCCCATGGCCGGGCTCCGGCAGTAGAAAGACTCTGGGAACCCATCAAAGGTATATCAAAGGTCCGAGGTCTACCTGCTCTTGATTACGAGGACCATCGACCCCGGGATCATATCACATATGTATAACAAAAAAAACGAATTTAAATTCGGAAAACATAAAGTAAACATTAAAAGAAGAATTTTAATAAAAAAATCCCCACAAATAAAAATAAAAGCAATTCTTTTTCTCATATCAAGTTAATATAGAGACTCAGTGTAAGCAGAGGCGAGGAGGAAAAATAAAAGAAGGGAGTGGGAGGGCGGAAAGAGGAAGTGGGAGGGAGGAAAAACATAGGGAGAAAGAAGGAAGGTGGAAGTAGGTAAGAGTGAGGCAGGAAGGAGACTATTGAGGAAAATTAAGGCACATGGAATAGGAGGAGAAATTTTTTCCTGGATAGAGGCATGGTTGACAAATAGGCAGCAGAGAGTTTGCATAAATGGGGAGAAATCAGAGTGGGGAAGCGTCACGAGCGGTGTTCCACAGGGGTCAGTGTTGGGCCCCCTGCTGTTCACAATCGTGTTGGGCCTCCCTGCTGTTCACAATCTACATAAACGACATAGATGAGGGCATAAAGAGCGACATCAGCAAGTTTGCCGATGACACCAAAATAGGCCGTCGAATTCATTCTGACGAGGACATTAGAGCACTCCAGGAAGATTTGAATAGACTGATGCAGTGGTCGGAGAACTGGCAGATGCAGTTTAATATAGACAAATGCAAAGTTCTAAGTGTTGGACAGGACAATAACCATGCCACATATAAACTAAATAATGTAGATCTTAATATTACGGATTGCGAAAAAGGTTTAGGAGTTCTGGTTAGCAGTAATCTGAAACCAAGACAACAGTGCATAAGTGTTCGCAATAAAGCTAATAGAATCCTTGGCTTCATATCAAGAAGCATAAATAATAGGAGTCCTCAGGTTGTTCTTCAACTCTATACATCCTTGGTTCCTCATTTAGATTATGCTGCACAGTTTTGGTCACTGTATTACAGAATGGATATAAATGCTCTGGAAAATGTACAAAGGAGGATGACAAAGTTGATCCCATGTATCAGAAACCTTCCCTATGAGGATAGACTAAGGGCCCTGAATCTGCACTCTCTAGAAAGACGTAGAATTAGGGGGGATATGATTGAGGTGTATAAATGGAAGACAGGAATAAATAAAGGGGATGTAAATAGTGTGCTGAAAATATCTAGCCTAGACAGGACTCGCAGCAATGGTTTTAAGTTGGAAAAATTCAGATTCAGGAAGGATATAGGAAAGTACTGGTTTGGTAATAGAGTTGTGGATGAGTGGAACAAACTCCCAAGTACAGTTAAAGAGGCCAGAACGTTGTGTAGCTTTAAAAATAGGTTGGATAAATACATGAGTGGATGTGGGTGGGTGTGAGTTAGACCTGATAGCTTGTGCTACCAGGTCGGTTGCCGTGTTCCTCCCTTAAGTCAATGTGACCTGACCTGACTGGGTTGGGTGCATTGGCTTAAGCCGGTAGGAGACTTGGACCTGCCTCGCATGGGCCAGTAGGCCTGCTGCACTATTCCTTCGTTCTTATGTTCTAAACAAAGAAAAGAGGCAGGAAGAAAGGGAGGGGAGAGAAAAGAAGGGAGGAGCGGGAGAAAGAAGGGAGGAGCGGGAGAAAGAAGGAAGGAGGGGGAGGAAAGAAGGGAAGATGAGAAAGAGATTTAGGGAGACTTAGATAAGAAGTTTGGAAAGAGAGAGAGAATGAAGGAATGAACCAGAAGAGAGGGTAAAGAACTACATCTCGTGTAAAATGGTTTGTAATATGGTTTGGGACACAAAGGTGAGAGCTACCCTTAAATTTTCAAAAGTGTGGAGGGCGGCCTTAAAAAACATTAGTGCCACACCACTACGTTTTAGACACCAGGAGAACAGGGAAACTTGACATGATCACGACGTACAAGATACTATATCACAACTTCATTGGACGAACAAAGACACTTGTCATGAACGGGGAACCATCGACAATACGTTCCAGGTGCAAATGAGTCATTCTATTAAACGTGTCACTAGGAACGTTAGAAAGCACTTATTCAGTCTAACATACGTGTGACTGGCAGCGCAACCTGAGGTCAGGTTTCCTTGCTGACTGCCTTCACCACCAAGTTGTTGCGTTGCTACTGTGAGAGACACACAGGCTTGGATAGCCATCATATACAAACTTGGTTAAAAAGCAGAACAATTCAGACGAGGACAAAGTGAAAGTTGATGCAATACACAATTTTAAGTTCAGATATAATTGGGCTCAAAAAGCTAGTAATTAGTGTGAGCAATATAGTGGAACGCCGTATGTTGTAACATCATCAAAAAGATATCTGAAGTTTTGATTTGTCCGAAGAAGTCTAGCATGAAAGTGCAAAAAAAAAAAAAAATCAGGGAAAAATTCTGAAGCTGCGCACTTAAATTATAGATCAAAACAAAAATTATACTATGTTTTTTTTTGTTAATAGACAGAGTACATGTACTGTGTGAAATGTTTTACTTAAGGCTGAGAAATTAAATATTAGTGTTAAATGCAGAAAAAGTCTTAAAATATATGATAGAATTTTAAAACTACAGGCATGTCCCACTTTACAGCGCTTCACTTTACAGCACTTTACTAATGCAGCAGTTTTCAATTATACCCATTCTTCATTTATTCAGACTTCCTACAATGAATATATTCACCACTCACTAAGCTAATGACAAAAATATTTTAAGTAATGTGTGTACTGTATATGCATTTTTTAGGCCTAGTTCTATTGCTCACTTAATATATAATAGTGTAAACATGTTATCAGACTTTTATATGTATTTGAAAATGAGAAAAAGGTTATATTCACTTTACAGTGATTTTCGCTTTACAATAGTAGCCCGGAACATGACTTGCTGTATATGTGGGGCCCTACAGTAGCCCAGAACATAACCTGCGGTGTAAGTGGGGCCTTACAGGAGCCCGGAACATAACCTGCGGTGTAAGTGGGGCCCTACAGTAGCCCGGAACATAACCTGCTGTATAAGTGCGGCCTTACAATAGTAGCCCGGAACATAACCTGCTGTATAAGTGGGGCCTTCATGTAGTTATTTTCGGAGTCGTCAACTAACCCGCTGTAACACTCATTTTGGATCCCTCTTTAATAGTACTGAGATTCATCATGCATTAGCTTATGCACAAGATTTAGAGCTAGAAATCTAATCACAATTATACGTCGCAATCACTGTTAAATGAAGGAAATACAGTAAAAATAAATAAAAAAATATTTAATGGTGTTCACCTCAGATAGCTGACAGCAGCCATGACAGCTTAATTATACCCGTGGTGTAACTATCATATCTACAAGTGAGCACAATACTATGCTGAACCTCTGTAGATATCTGTAGTTAGCAATTTATGCAATACTGCATGTCTTAGCATTTAAAGGAAATATGTACGTTAAAAGAGTGCCTGAGTAAAATTTATCTAGAAGGAAGTTGTGGGACGAAAGTGTAGGATGAAGCAAGTGGTAAGAAAAAAAAAAAAGCAAACCAAGGCTGAACAGGTGGGGGAACATTCTCATCACCAACTGTCCGCCTACGCAGCAATTTATGCCTTGATGAATTAAAAACCATCTTGCTTTTCGCTAGAAAACAGGTCCAGCAGTTAATGTATTTGCATAACGGTGGCGGCCACTACCGCTGCCACCGGCACACTATAAACTGCTTATTTTAACATACTGTAACTCCCGACGTTGTTCACAGATCTTTAATTGTATTTCTTTCGTTTAATAAAGATTGTGAAGCATAAATATCACAACATTTATAGCTATAAGTCTTGTGTACATGCCGGTGCAGGATAAAGCACACACAACTGTTTAGCGTAATAAATTATTATTATAATCAAAAAGAAGCGCTAAGCCACAAGGGCTATACAGCTTAGTGTAATAAAGTGTTAAAGTAGCTTCATCTAACTATGCTAGGAATATACGTGGGTCTATTGCAAATTCTTAAGTACTTTCCATTTTTAACACCAATATTTCGCCTCTTAACCGTGCCTTTACCTTTGATATAATTTTGATGAGTTCCGAGAGTTCTAGTGCAGGGACCCAGCCATGGGCCAGGCTTACATGATGATGTGGGCCAGGCTTACATGATGATGTGGGCCAGGCTTACATGATGGTGTGGGCCAGGCTTACATGATGATGTGGGCCAGGCTTACATGATGATGTGGGCCAGGCTTACATGATGATGTGGGCCAGGCTTACATGATGGTGTGGGCCAGGCTTACATGATGATGTGGGCCAGGCTTACATGGTGTGGGCCAGGCTTACATGGTGTGGGCCAGGCTTACATGATGATGTGGGCCAGGCTTACATGATGGTGTGGGCCAGGCTTACATGATGATGTGGGCCAGGCTTACATGGTGTGGGCCAGGCTTACATGATGGTGTGGGCCAGGCTTACATGATGATGTGGGCCAGGCTTACATGATGATGTGGGCCAGGCTTACATGATGGTGTGGGCCAGGCTTACATGATGATGTGGGCCAGGCTTACATGATGGTGTGGGCCAGGCTTACATGATGGTGTGGGCCAGGCTTACATGATGGTGTGCTTACATGGTGTGGGCCAGGCTTACATGGTGTGGGCCAGGCTTACATGATGGTGTGGGCCAGGCTTACATGGTGTGGGCCAGGCTTACATGATGGTGTGGGCCAGGCTTACATGGTGTGGGCCAGGCTTACATGGTGTGGGCCAGGCTTACATGGTGTGGGCCAGGCTTACATGGTGTGGGCCAGGCTTACATGATGATGTGGGCCAGGCTTACATGATGATGTGGGCCAGGCTTACATGATGGTGTGGGCCAGGCTTACATGGTGTGGGCCAGGCTTACATGGTGTGGGCCAGGCTTACATGATGGTGTGGGCCAGGCTTACATGGTGTGGGCCAGGCTTACATGGTGTGGGCCAGGCTTACATGGTGTGAGCCAGGCTTACATGGTGTGGGCCAGGCTTACATGGTGTGGGCCAGGCTTACATGGTGTGGGCCAGGCTTACATGGTGTGGGCCAGGCTTACATGATGGTGTGGGCCAGGCTTACATGATGGTGTGGGCCAGGCTTACATGATGGTGTGGGCCAGGCTTACATGATGGTGTGGGCCAGGCTTACATGATGGTGTGGGCCAGGCTTACATGGTGTGGGCCAGGCTTACATGATGGTGTGGGCCAGGCTTACATGATGGTGTGGGCCAGGCTTACATGATGGTGTGGGCCAGGCTTACATGGTGTGGGCCAGGCTTACATGATGGTGTGGGCCAGGCTTACATGATGGTGTGGGCCAGGCTTACATGGTGTGGGCCAGGCTTACATGATGGTGTGGGCCAGGCTTACATGGTGTGGGCCAGGCTTACATGATGGTGTGAGCCAGGCTTACATGCTTACATGGTGTGGGCCAGGCTTACATGATGCTGTGGGCCAGGCTTACATGATGGTGTGGGCCAGGCTTACATGGTGTGGGCCAGGCTTACATGATGGTGTGGGCCAGGCTTACATGATGGTGTGGGCCAGGCTTACATGATGTGTGGGCCAGGCTTACTGTGGGCCAGGCTTACATGGTGTGGGCCAGGCTTACATGATGGTGTGGGCCAGGCTTACATGATGGTGTGGGCCAGGCTTACATGATGGTGTGGGCCAGGCTTACATGATGGTGTGGGCCAGGCTTACATGATGGTGTGGGCCAGGCTTACATGATGGTGTGGGCCAGGCTTACATGATGGTGTGGGCCAGGCTTACATGATGGTGTGGGCCAGGCTTACATGATGATGTGGGCCAGGCTTACATGATGATGTGGGCCAGGCTTACATGATGGGCCAGGGATGTGGGCCAGGCTTACATGATGGTGTGGGCCAGGCTTACATGATGGTGTGGGCCAGGCTTACATGATGCTTACATGATGGTGTGGGCCAGGCTTACATGATGATGTGGGCCAGGGTGTGGGCCAGGCTTACATGATGGTGTGGGCCAGGCTTACATGATGGGCCAGGCTTACATGTGGTGGCCAGGCTTACATGATGGTGTGGGCCAGGCTTACATGATGGTGTGGGCCAGGCTTACATGGTGTGGGCCAGGCTTACATGGTGTGGGCCAGGCTTACATGATGGTGTGGGCCAGGCTTACATGATGGGCCAGGCTTACATGATGTGGGCCAGGCTTACATGATGGTGTGGGCCAGGCTTACATGATGATGTGGGCCAGGCTTACATGATGGTGTGGGCCAGGCTTACATGATGATGTGGGCCAGGCTTACATGATGGTGTGGGCCAGGCTTACATGATGATGTGGGCCAGGCTTACATGATGGTGTGGGCCAGGCTTACATGATGATGTGGGCCAGGCTTACATGATGGTGTGGGCCAGGCTTACATGATGGTGTGGGCCAGGCTTACATGATGGTGTGGGCCAGGCTTACATGATGGTGTGGGCCAGGCTTACATGATGGTGTGGGCCAGGCTTACATGATGGTGTGGCCAGGCTTACATGATGGTGTGGGCCAGGCTTACATGATGGTGTGGGCCAGGCTTACATGATGATGTGGGCCAGGCTTACATGATGGTGTGGGCCAGGCTTACATGATGGTGTGGGCCAGGCTTACATGATGGTGTGGGCCAGGCTTACATGATGGTGTGGGCCAGGCTTACATGATGTGGGCCAGGCTTACATGATGGTGTGGGCCAGGCTTACATGATGGTGTGGGCCAGGCTTACATGATGGTGTGGGCCAGGCTTACATGATGGTGTGAGCCAGGCTTACATGATGTGGGCCAGGCTTACATGATGAGTGGGCCAGGCTTACATGATGGTGGGCCAGGCTTACATGATGGTGTGGGCCAGGCTTACATGATGTTGTGGGCCAGGCTTACATGATGGTGTGGGCCAGGCTTACATGATGATGTGCTTACATGGTGTGGGCCAGGCTTACATGATGGATGGTGTGAGCCAGGCTTACATGATGGTGTGGGCCAGGCTTACATGATGGTGTGGGCCAGGCTTACATGATGGTGTGGGCCAGGCTTACATGATGGTGTGGGCCAGGGTTACATGATGGGCCAGGCTTACATGATGTGGGCCAGGCTTACATGATGGTGTGGGCCAGGCTTACATGATGGTGTGGGCCAGGCTTACATGATGATGTGGGCCAGGCTTACATGATGGTGTGGGCCAGGCTTACATGATGGTGTGGGCCAGGCTTACATGATGATGTGCTTACATGGCCAGGCTTACATGATGGTGTGGGCCAGGCTTACATGATGGTGTGGGCCAGGCTTACATGATGGTGTGGGCCAGGCTTACATGATGGTGTGGGCCAGGCTTACATGATGGTGTGGGCCAGGCTTACATGATGGTGTGGGCCAGGCTTACATGATGGTGTGCCAGGCTTACATGATGGTGTGAGCCAGGCTTACATGATGGTGTGCCAGGCCAGGCTTACATGATGGTGTGAGCCAGGCTTACATGATGGTGTGGGCCAGGCTTACATGATGGTGTGGGCCAGGCTTACATGATGGTGCTTACATGATGGTGTGGGCCAGGCTTACATGATGGTGTGAGCCAGGCCATGGGTGTGGGCCAGGCTTACATGATGGTGTGAGCCAGGCTTACATGATGGTGTGGGCCAGGCTTACATGATGGTGTGGGCCAGGCTTACATGATGATGTGGGCCAGGCTTACATGGTGTGGGCCAGGCTTACATGATGGTGTGGGCCAGGCTTACATGATGGTGTGAGCCAGGCTTACATGATGGTGTGAGCCAGGCTTACATGATGGTGTGGGCCAGGCTTACATGATGGTGTGGGCCAGGCTTACATGATGGTGTGAGCCAGGCTTACATGATGGTGTGAGCCAGGCTTACATGATGGTGTGGGCCAGGCTTACATGATGGTGTGAGCCAGGCTTACATGATGGTGTGGGCCAGGCTTACATGGTGTGGGCCAGGCTTACATGATGGTGTGGGCCAGGCTTACATGATGGTGTGAGCCAGGCTTACATGACGGTGTGCTTACATGGTGCCAGGCTTAC
Source organism: Cherax quadricarinatus (assembly GCF_038502225.1). NCBI lineage: Eukaryota > Metazoa > Arthropoda > Malacostraca > Decapoda > Parastacidae > Cherax > Cherax quadricarinatus. The sequence goes on along the minus strand of NC_091371.1, from coordinate 11,102,851 downwards.
ATGATGGTGTGGGCCAGGCTTACATGATGGTGTGAGCCAGGCTTACATGATGGTGTGGGCCAGGCTTACATGGTGTGGGCCAGGCTTACATGGTGTGAGCCAGGCTTACATGATGGTGTGGGCCAGGCTTACATGATGGTGTGAGCCAGGCTTACATGATGGTGTGGGCCAGGCTTACATGATGGTGTGGGCCAGGCTTACATGATGGTGTGGTGTGGGCCAGGCTTACATGATGGTGTGAGCCAGGCTTACATGATGGTGTGAGGCAGGCTTACATGATGGTGTGGAGCCAGGCTTACATGATGCTTACATGATGGTGTGGGCCAGGCTTACATGATGGTGTGAGCCAGGCTTACATGATGGTGTGAGCCAGGCTTTTCATGATGGTGTGGGCCAGGCTTACATGGTGTGGGCCAGGCTTACATGATGGTGTGAGCCAGGCTTACATGATGGTGTGAGCCAGGCTTACATGATGGTGTGAGCCAGGCTTACATGATAGTGTGAGCCAGGCTTACATGATGGTGTGGGCCAGGCTTACATGATGGTGTGGGCCAGGCTTACATGATGGTGTGAGCCAGGCTTACATGATGGTGTGAGCCAGGCTTACATGATGGTGTGAGCCAGGCTTACATGATGGTGTGGGCCAGGCTTACATGATGGTGTGGGCCAGGCTTACATGATGGTGTGGGCCAGGCTTACATGATGGTGTGAGCCAGGCTTACATGATGGTGTGAGCCAGGCTTACATGATGGTGTGAGCCAGGCTTACATGATGGTGTGAGCCAGGCTTACATGATGGTGTGAGCCAGGCTTACATGATAGTGTGAGCCAGGCTTACATGATGGTGTGGGCCAGGCTTACATGATAGTGTGAGCCAGGCTTACATGATGGTGTGAGCCAGGCTTACATGATGGTGTGAGCCAGGCTTACATGATAGTGTGAGCCAGGCTTACATGATGGTGTGGGCCAGGCTTACACGATGGCGTGGAAAAAGACACGTACAGTTCAGAACATTTATTAAAGGAAACGTTTCGCCCCTCGTGGCTTCTCCAGCCACTCGTGACAAAACGTTTTCTTTAATAAATGTCCTGAACCGTACATAAGTGTCTGTGAAGGCTTACTCAGCCCTGTAACAACTTCAGACAGTATTACCAAGGCTGGCTCCTCCTCAGGAAAATTAATGATTAGAAAAAGAAATAATTCACAAAGATAAACACTATTATTATTCAGTAATGCAAAGATAAAACATTAAAAAATGAAGGTGCATCCTACTTGAAAGAAAAATTAAAAAATGAAATTTGAATTCAACGCTAATTTGTAAAAGTAAACTGGGGTGTCTGGTTGATGTTGACACCGTGTGGTAGAAATTGTAGCCGTTGATGATGATGTGGGGGGGGGGATACACAGGTGTTGAGTGACAACCCAACGACTAGTTCTTCACAGTCTATAGCCTTGAATAGTCAGTCCAGATGACAGGAACGTAGGTTCTAACCCACTACAAAGATGAGGGGTAGTGTCCTGGACAATTAATTATGTAGGTCGATTATGAATGACGTCTCATAGGCTGTTTCAGTCCGTCTCCTTCAACACTTCTCGTTGGTTGGCAGGTGACCCGATCTGTCATTCCTAGCTGGAAAGAGAGACAGGTTACCCACTGCTTAAGAAATCACTCTCCATGATAAGTGCAAGAGTCGAGTGATTACTATTTGGCCGGAGCCCCACACGTCACCTTTCTGGGTGGGGAGAAAGGGGGGGAGGGGATAGCGGGAGCTAGACTGACCCTACCTTAACAAGCAGCCGGCAATCAAACTATCGTTACCATATACTCGCTCGCTACTCCTATCTGTTGAACTTTTCCCTCACAGTGTCTTTCTCTACATAAGTATTACCAGACCATTTTTCGGTTACATGGTGGTGCTTGATAAGTCACATACTGTAAATATTAGTGCGTGTGTGTGATAGCATGTTAGAGAGATAAGATAAAACACTCTCCCTTTCTTGCACCTGCCACGTGACTGCTTCTTACTACTTGCTGCTAACTAAAGTTTGGTCACTGTTTTCCACTCAAAATCATCGACATATTAACGTAACATATTAAGTGACATGTACAAATAACTTCGGCTACTGTTAAATGCGTTTTGTAATATATCTCTACTTCATTTATCGAGGAATATTTTTTTTTTCTTGAAATTTCAATTTATCCAAAACGAAGTTTCAGAACGTCTTAGGAATCCGTGTCCTAACTTACTGTGTTTCTTTGTAGTGTGTAGTCGAGACACTGACGAGTATACACACACCTACTAACAGTAAACACATTCCTGATGTCTACACCGCATCACAATTACCTACCTACCCCGGCATGGCAAAGTAACATAAGTAAAGCACTCTGGACAAAAAAAAATTATCTCATTTCTAGTCCATCTATTTATATTTTTTCCCCTGCGTGCTAGCATGCTGGGCCACTTTGCGTTATCACGAGCAAGACCCTGGCAATGTTGTCTCACACGATAATAGTGTCGCCACTCTTGACACACCTCCGTCCCACGCTGTCTGGCTCGTTCTCTCTTCTTTCCCAATCTTCTCTTCGTCTCTGGCATCCTACAAGCTGGCCCCTTCATCAAGGCTTGTCCTCAGAATCCCACAAGCTTGCCCAACCTCATATCTAGCATCTTTACAAGCGGGCCCCTTCATCTAGACTCGTCCTTAGCATCCCACAAGCTGGCCCTTTGAGCCAAACTCATTTCTAGCATCCTACAAGCGGGCCCATTCCGCTAGACTTGCCCTCAGAATCCCACAAGGTGGCCCAACCTAATACCTAGCATCCTACAAGCTGGGACCCTTGATCAAGTCTCGTACCTGGCATCCTACAGGTGGGCCCCTTGATCGAGCCAGCCTGGGGTCACAAGGCACGACCCCTCCCATCCACTATATCATGATACCGCAGCTCTATCACTGCACGACACACACAAGGACCAGGGGAGAACAATTGATAGGATAAAACGGAACTGTTTGAGGGGCGGGAAACAGGTACTCAAGGGACACAGTTGTAAGTTAAAGACACATGAATAACAGGGATGTCAGGAAGTATTTCTTCAGTCTCAGGGTGGTCGGGAAGCGCAATGACCTCTACGAAGCAGAGGCAGACTCCATACATAGTTATAAGAACACGTACGATAATGCCCATGAAGCTAGGAAAGTGAATCTGGCAAACAACAAGCTCAGAGGAGTGGCCGGGAGCTGAGACTCGACCCCTGGAACTGAGTACACACATACACACAACCCCCCCCCCCCCACAAAGGCCAAGTGTCTATCGACAAGTGCCTTTGACAATTACACACACATACACACACACACACACGCAGGTGAGTACATACACACAACCCACAAAGGCCAAGTGTCTATCGACAAGTGCCTTTGACAATTACACACACATACACACACACACACGCAGGTGAGTACATACACACAACCCACAAAGGCCAAGTGTCTATCGACAAGTGCCTTTGACAATTACACACACATACACACACACACACGCAGGTGAGTACATACACACAACCCCCAAAGGCCAAGTGTCTATCGACAAGTGCCTTTGACAACTAATAATTACACACACACACACACACACCTAGATAAAACTCTTCATGACTACACACCAGTCTTTGCTTGTCACCTCAAACGTTACCATAATCAGCGGATCAGTATTCTATCCTTCCCACAAGTAAACACATTATACTTCTGCATAATGCCACACATTCTTTTGTGCTCACACACCATACCGGATCAAACACCATGCTGGACTAAACACTACCCTGGAGCACACACACACACACACACACACACACACACACACACACACACACACACACACACGAGGCCAGGAGCTGTGAATCGACCCCTGCAACCACAACTAGGTGAGTACACACGCACACCAGATCAAACACCTCACTGTACCAAACACTACCCTGGAACACTCATACACACACACACACATACTTTTTCAACAAGGCTAGTTCCAGACCTAAGGGGAATACCCAACGAAGAAAGGTTAAGGGGAATCGGCCTGACGAAAATGGAGGACAGGAAGCTTAGGGGAGACATGATAACGAGGAATAGACAAGGTGGACAGAGACAGGATGTTCCAGAGAGGGGGCACAGAAACAAGGGGTTACAGTTGGAAGCTGAAGACTCAGATGAGTCAAAGAGATGTTAGGAAGTATTTCTTTAGTCATAGAGTTGTCAGGAACTGTAACAGTCTGGCAAGCGATGGAGTGGAGGCAGGAACCGTACATAGTTTTAAGACAAGGTATGATAAAGCTTATGGAGCAGGGATAGAGAGGACTTAATAGGAATCAGTGAAGAGGTGGGGGCCAGGAGCTATGTCTCGACCCCTGCAACCGCAAATAGGTGAGTACAAATAGGTGAGTACACACACACACACACACACACACACACACACACACACACACACGCACACACACACACACACACACACACACACACACCAACCAGATAACTGCTGCAGCATATGGGCGCCTGGCAAACCTGAGATTAGCATTCCGATATCTAAGTAAGGAATCTTTCAAGACACTGTACACCGTGTACGTCAGGCCCATACTGGAGTGTGCAGCACCAGTTTGGAACCCGCACCGGGTCAAGCACGTTAAGAAATTAGAGAAAGTGCAAAGGTTTGCGACAAGGTTAGCTCCAGAGCTAAGGGGAATGTCCTACGAAGAAAGGTTGAGGGAAATCGGCCTGACGGCACTGGAGGGCAGGAGGGATAGGGAGACATGATAACGACATACAAAATACTGCGTGGAATAGACAAGGTGGACATAGACAAGATGTTCCAGAGAGGGGACACAGAAACAAGCGGTCACTCTTGGAAGCTGAAGACTCAGATGAGTCACAGGAATGTTAGGAAGCAGTTCTTCAGTTACAGAGTGGTCAGGAAGTGGAACAGTCTGGCGAGCGATGTAGTGGAGGCAGGTACCATACATAGCTTTAAGACGAGGTATGATAAAGCTCATGGAGCAGGGAAAGAGAGGACCTAGTAGCGTTCGGTGAAGAGGCGGGGCCAGGAGCTGAGTCTCGACCCCTGCAACTAAAATTAGGTGAGCACACACACACACACACACACACACACACACACTACGCCGGATCAAACACAGGTTCTTTGTATATTGTTCCAGCCAGGGAACTGTGACCACAAATTTGTGGTCACAGTGGTGCCTAGGCTAACCTTCCTATGGTGTAGAAATATATACCTAGTTGGACGAATCTTATTGTGGCTAGCTGGTCCAGTGGCTAACGCGACGGTCTGGAGTTTTGAGACTCTGACCGCGGGTTCAAATCCCACCCGTGGTATGGTTTGTTTGCAATCGAGTCATTACGATTTCGTGAGTCATGTTAAGGTAAGAAATATTCATAATGAAAGCCTAAAGCTGAAGAAAAAAACAACTATAACAGAATATAAAAGGCAATAAACCACTAGGTTAAGCAAGACCTATGGTAAATTCCAGTTACTCAGCTGTAAAAAGTTAAAGAAAGAACAATAAAACAATACAAAACTCAATAAACCGCTAGGTTAAACAAGAACTATGATAAATTCCAGCTACTCAGCTGTAAAAAGCTAGAGAAAGAAGAACCAAAACAGAATACAAAAGGCAATAAACCACTAGGTTAAGCAAGAAAGGAACGTAAGAGACTTGGAGTCACCCATGTCATGGGATCTTATGTTCACGGAACACAATGTTACAATCACAACCTCAAGGAAAATGATACGTTGAGTAACAAAAGCCTTCAAAACAAGAGATGCCAAGCCAGTGATGATACTTTTAAGTTCTTAACCCCTTTTATTAAGGTATACGAAATTGCAGACCCGGATAATGTACAGAATATTTTACTGCCCGTATACATTCAAACACCCAAATTACTGGGAATGTCTACAATCAACTAAATTGTACTCCCTGTAATGCAGGCGAGAAAGATGTATCATAATTTATACCTTTAAAATAATGGAGGGACTGGTTACAAATCTTCCAACAAAAACGTTAAATAGTCGCATCCTTCAACGAAACACGTACATCTTTCAACGCAAGCTCAGGTAGCCGCATCCTTCAATGGAAACACGTACATCTTTCAACGCAAGCTCAGGTAGCCGCATCCTTCAATGGAAACACCTACGTCTTTCAACGCAAGCTCAGGTAGCCGCATCCTTCAATGGAAACACCTACGTCTTTCAACGCAAGCTCAGGTAGCCGCATCCTTTGACGCAAACTAAAGTATTCGTGTTATTTAAGGCAAATCCACATGGAAGTATTCTTCAACACAAACTCAAACACATAATTCAACACAAACCAAAGTAAACGCATCCATCAACGGAACCTAAAATTAAGTATTTTTTCAACGCAAATCCACATTTGCGAATGCTTCCATACAACCTACGAACTCTCCCCCCCCAACACACACACACAGATCGTGTCCAGACAAAAAGGCCTTAATCGATCACCTGATGTTAAAATGTGCCACTATTACTCACTCGAGCAGCCTCAATTGTCATCTCAATTTGTCAGAGAACATTAATCTTTATACAGCAATTCCCTGGCCATCACCAAGCCATCAGTTACCATTAGAGCCGAATTTGCCTCTCTCTTCCTCCCTTCCCCTCCCCCCTCCTCTCTCAACTAACGGCTAGGATTTAAAGAGTTAATAATAAAGACTTCCTACTTAGTATTTTACAAGATAAGAGTTGATCCAATTCTGTACCGCCACTGAAGAAAAGCCACAGTGCAGAAGAAACTTTAACTGGGAGCACTAGAGCTTTACTAAGTCATAACTTCATAAAACCCTGAGAGAGAAACGTTGTGACAGAGCAGATTTTCTGCAACGCTTGTTTTCTTCAGCCTTGAGGCGTTTTCTTACCCCATTCCAAAACCTGACCCTAGCAATTACATCATTACCATGTTATAATAAAAGTGAATATTTTAATATCAGATGACCTTCATACAGATAAAAGGTGAAGTTGGAGTCATCTGTCAGTCAGAGCTATCATTTCCTCTACCCACCTACCTGTTAACCTGCTGTCGATTTCGGGGGCTATCTTGACAGGAATCCTTTTGAAGTCCTGCTTTGTAGCATTAATTTTTTTACTCTTTTCAATTTATTGTTATGCCCCTTGCTCATCGTCCTTCTTTAATATACAATATATCTTCTCCACCATCCCTGCAATGCTCGTCCCATTTTCTACCCACCCACCGATCCACCAACATTTCGTCCTTCCTTCCCCCTCTTTCAATTTCCCATTAATTCTTAAGAAAAATTGTAGTAAGGAGAGAACATTAAGTCCATCTGCAGCGATACTCCGGCACGACAAGGAAGGGGTCGAGGCACCATGCATAATTCATACCCTCGAACCTGCCTCCCAACTCTGGCTCAATAACCTGAGACAAGGCAGCATCAGGGCTCACTTCACCTTCCTTGATGCTGCCTCCCAACTCTGGCCCAATAACCTGAGACAAGACAGCATCAAGGATCACTTCACCTTCCTTGATGCTGCCTCCCAACTCTGGCTCAATAACCTGAGACAAGGCAGCATCAGGGTTCACTACTTCACCTTTCTTGTTGCTGCCTCCCAACTCTGGCTCAATAACCTGAGACAAGGCAGCATCAGGGCTCACCGCTTCACCTTTCTTGTTGCTGCCTCCCAACTCTGGCTCAATAACCTGAGACAAGGCAGCATCAGGGTTCACTACTTCACCTTTCTTGTTGCTGCCTCCCAACTCTGGCTCAATAATCTGAGACAAGGCAGCATCAGGGTTCACTACTTCACCTTTCTTGTTGCTGCCTCCCAACTCTGGCTCAATAATCTGAGACAAGGCAGCATCAGGGTTCACTACTTCACCTTTCTTGTTGCTGCCTCCCAACTCTGGCTCAATAACCTGAGACAAGGCAGCATCAGGGCTCACCGCTTCACCTTTCTTGTTGCTGCCTCCCAACTCTGGCTCAATAACCTGAGACAAGGCAGCATCAGGGTTCACTACTTCACCTTTCTTGTTGCTGCCTCCCAACTCTGGCTCAATAATCTGAGACAAGGCAGCATCAGGGTTCACTACTTCACCTTTCTTGTTGCTGCCTCCCAACTCTGGCTCAATAATCTGAGACAAGGCAGCATCAGGGTTCACTACTTCACCTTTCTTGTTGCTGCCTCCCAACTCTGGCTCAATAACCTGAGACAAGGCAGCATCAGGGCTCACCGCTTCACCTTTCTTGTTGCTGCCTCCCAACTCTGGCTCAATAACCTGAGACAAGGCAGCATCAGGGTTCACTACTTCACCTTTCTTGTTGCTGCCTCCCAACTCTGGCTCAATAATCTGAGACAAGGCAGCATCAGGGTTCACTACTTCACCTTTCTTGTTGCTGCCTCCCAACTCTGGCTCAATAATCTGAGACAAGGCAGCATCAGGGTTCACTACTTCACCTTTCTTGTTGCTGCCTCCCAACTCTGGCTCAATAACCTGAGACAAGGCAGCATCAGGGCTCACCGCTTCACCTTTCTTGTTGCTGCCTCCCAACTCTGGCTCAATAACCTGAGACAAGGCAGCATCAGGGTTCACTACTTCACCTTTCTTGATGCTGCCTCCCAACTCTGGCTCAATAACCTGAGACAAGGCAGCATCAGGGTTCACTACTTCACCTTTCTTGTTGCTGCCTCCCAACTCTGGCTCAATAACCTGAGACAAGGCAGCATCAGGGCTCACCGCTTCACCTTCCTTAATGTTCTACCAAGGTTTTACAATAACTAGGAGTGTAACTATAGCTCACTCCTGGATATGAGGACCTGGAGGAGCCACTGGACTCGGGTATGTTTACCTCAGATTACCTCTTCTCTGCAGGTGTCCATCCGTCTATCTTTGTGTACCTATCTCCACAGTCTCTCCATCTCATTCATCAAGGTACGTCTCTCTCTTCTGTCTCACCATCTCTGTAGAATTATTATAGCCAAAGGGAAGGGAACACGATCCTTCAACAGCCTCAAAGTACCCGACTGAATGTTTATTTCTGTAGTAGTTCCTGCCTCTGCTCTTGCATCTGGGTGGCTGGCCCACCCTTGAGAAGCAACTTGCCCGGCCACTTTTCAATACAGCCTAATGACTCTCGTTGACACGGGTACTCGTGCTAAGGGCCCAGCGTCAACATCCTGAGGATGACAAATTATCACTGACTTTTACTTGGCGCTTGCCGTGTGTCGCCTTAACATCTTACAACCCATCAATAACCTCAACTATTTCGCTGCTTATGATATACAGAGCCACGTCTCCTCTCCCGCTCACCCGTAAGGGAGGGAGGGAGAGTGAGGAAGTGTGAGAAGGAGAGAGAGACATGGAAAAAGTATGACAGGCAGAACAATAAGAGAGGAATGAATCTAAAGACGGGTGTAAAAATGGAGTAATCAGTTGAGAAGAGAAACAAAAAGAAAGGGGGTAATGCTGGAAAAGTGAAGTCGTGGATATGGTGAGTGGGGAGTGGACACCCACCATCCTTGCAAGAGAAAGGGAAGGGGGTTGATACACCTGGGGACATGATATCAATGCGTATATCCGGTAGGTTGCGAGGCTGCGGCCAGTAATAACATGATAGAGGGTGGCATACAATACCATTACTGTGCCACGGTTTGCACGCGTCCGGCTACTGAATTATAAGCGCGCCACGCATCACTATAGGAAGAGCAAGATATTTTGCAACCAATTACTACTCTTGATGGTGCCGCTAACACCAGCAGCCTGGTTGATCAGCTCGTGAACCAGGGACCGGGGGGATGGAAAGGGGGGTAGGTGGCGATGATTCCCTGAACTATCACCAGGTACAGGGTACCTGTACAAGGTTCCGGGGATCGCCTCTGTGGTTCGGTCCCTGGTCTCCTTGATGACGATCTGATCAGTCAAACTGGTTTTGCTAGCCTGACATAACTTATCAAACCTATCGCCAAATATCCTGCTGCCTGGAGACTTTCGAATACACAAATAACCCCCACACTGGGGACTGAAACTTAAGTCGAAGTTTCGGTCTGACTTGGACCACTAATTAGGCAAACAATTGGACAAGTTCCAATCAGTGCCTGACCAAATGGTCGATGATTCATACGTTGGACTGCGTTCGGTCAGTAGTAACAGCCTAGCTGATCAGGCCTTGATCCTCCAGGAAGCCTGGTTTAGGATCGGGTCGCGGGGGCGCTAATCCCCTAGAAATGACCTACAGATATCCTTCACGTACATGTAGTCTGACGTAAAAACCACAGCCCAAGTACCGACAGCTTGCTTCAGAAGCTTTCAAGTTCCTCTTGAAGACAGATAAAGCTTTATTGATAATTCCTCTTATATGTGGTGAAAGGACGTTGAAAAGTCTTGGGCCCTTCATGCTTATGGAGTTATCTCCAAGTAATATCTGCTTTTAATTGGGGGATCTTTTGGAACGGCTATCTGCTCTCGCAAGGAGCACTAATTTCAGTGTGTAGGTAGATAGAATATTTGGAAAATAAAGCGTGCAGTGAGGAACACATTCAGAGCTAGATAAAAGACAGTTGCAACATGGGTGTGGAGAAATTTAGTGGCCGTGTGATGGGCGTATCTGTCAAGATACAGATGTTACAAGATTACTTTGGGCAGGAGCTAGTTTGTAAGATGCCTGGGCCACCATCAGTGCTGGTAATACTCTGTTAACACTCCATCTGCACCATCAACACTGGTAATAAGGAGAGATGGTAGCGCTTCATCTTGTTAACATATCCTCACTACGGACAGGTTTGTCTTGCACTTCCTTACTAGTGACAGGTGTCAAACTTAGTTATAAACGATGCAGGTTTGCCTCACACTTAGTCACTAGGGACGGTTGTGCGTCACACATTACTAGAAACAAATAATGTGTACGTAAAACCTTACAAGACACTGATATGAGACAGCTTATCATATCAGAGACTAGAGAGATGCTATGCGGAGGTGCCACACCCGTTGCCAGAGTACAACAAAAGCACCATTATTGGTAGTGTCTGGGCCCAGGGCAAACATAAAGTAGGGTCGGCAAGCGCGCGCTAACACCAAAATTTACAGGCGCCTCCGGGCCCAACATCCATCACTCTGGGGACCAGCCACAGATAAATATGTCTGGTAACGCTTGTCTCCCTCGTCGTGATGAAGCTGGATCATTCACCTGTCTCACCTGTCTATGCTTCTCCCTTTCCTCACGCTCTATCCTACCCTTCAGCACCTCCAAACTGAAAGTCTCATTAACATTCAAATGTATTCCTGACAAATTATCCTAGAGACGTGGGCGCACACACCACCACCACCACCACCAGTCCCTGGGCAGCTCGCCGTGCCACGCACACCACCACCACCACCATCGCTAACACTGCTACCACCAGTCCCAGGGGAGACTGCCCTGCCCCTGCCGTTGCCACCAGTCCCTGAGGAGCCCGCCTTGACACCACCACCAGTCCCTGGGGAGCCCCGCCCTGTCATATACACCACCGCCATCACCATCAATCCTTGGGCAGCCTACCCTGCCCCACACACCACCACCACTAACAGTCCCTATGCCCTGTCCCAAACATCACTACCACCACCAGCAATCCCAGGGTCTGCAACCCACACCACTACAATCACCAACAGTCCCTGAGCAGGATACCCAGCCCCACACACCACCACCAACACAACACCATCACCAAGACCCGGTCTGCACCCAGGCGTCTGTGTATGCCTCGTGAAATAACCACAACTTCCGCTAACTTTATGCATTTGTAAATGACGCGGATCAATACTTGCCTTTGAGAAACAATGCTATGATGATGAATCTCTCAAGGCAGCAGCCTTCAAATGTTTCCAAGACATCAAGGTAAAGCCAGAAAACAAAGGGTAGCAAGGGCAGGAGGGAGAGATATATCATAATCTACACTTGGAAAATCTTGGAAGGAATGGTCCCAAATCTGCACACAGAAATCACTCCCTACGAAAGTAAAAGACTGGGCAGGCGATGCAAAATGCCCCCAATAAAAAGTAGGGGCGCCATTGGTACACTAAGAGAAAACGCCATAAGTGTCCGGGGCCCAAGACTGTTCAACAGCCTCCCATCAAGCATTAGGGGAATTGCCAATAAACCCCTGGCTGCCTTCAAGAGAGAGCTGGACAGATACCTAAAGTCAGTGCCGGATCAGCCGGGCTGTGGCTCGTACGTTGGACTGCGTGCGGCCAGCAGTAACAGCCTAGTTGATCAGGCCCTGATCCATCGGGAGGCCTGGTCATGGACCGGGCCGCGGGGGCGTTGATCCCCGGAATAACCTCCAGGTAACCTCCAGGTAGTGGAGTTTGGATTTATTTTTACATGCATTAAGCATTTCCTCTACAATGTTCGTGTATCGCAGTTGAACCAGTTGACGCTACTGATATCAGCATCACGTTCGCGCTAATTCCGAAATATATAATATCATTATCTCCGTTTCACAGTTCCCCCCCCTCCAACATGAATGATTAAGACTACTGCAGTTCGTGGGTAGAACAGGATCTAGTATAATATGACTCACGAAATCGTAATGACACGATTGCCAACAAACCATACCACGGGCGGGATTTGAACCCGCGGTCAGAGAGTCTCAAAACTCCAGACCGTCGCGTTAGCCACTGGTCCAAAGGCTAACGCGACGGTCTGGAGTTTTGAGACTCTGACCGCGGGTTCAAATCCCGCCCGTGGTATTGTTTTTTTTCTAGTATAATATTAGCATGTAAAGGTGGTAACACTCTTGCATCAGAAAGCGTCTATCATCCTGTTTAGTCTGGCTGCTTCTTGGTCACTTAACAGAGATGGAACAGATTATAAAGCAACTTAGTAGCAGCGGAAGTGATACACGTCAAGAACAGGCGTCACACACAAGCTACTTAAGAAGCAAGCCAATGAGATGCAGCTTCCAGTCTGCAAATTCAAAAAGGTAATTGCACACAAACACACACGTGGAAAAATGCGGACAATACAGTGTGTGGACGTCCTTGTTCTCTGTAGTAACTAACACCTCCCAGACACACACTAAGTATAACAATTTGTCACCTCAGTCTGCGGAGAGAAAAAAAGCTATTATTCGCACACTTAATGAGCCATGTGACACAATACCACGCTTACCAAATGAAAAAAACAAACAGGTGTTATATATGACAACAATATATCAGTGTGAAGCAACAGTCCATCTTTCTCTCTGTATATACAATGAGAGGTGCTTCTCTCTCTCAGTGTGTAATTCCTATTCTTTTGTGTTCGTGTGCGTGTGATATCCATCGTCACAGATCCATGATCCCTCAAGGAACGTTCGTTGATACTAATGAAGAGCTCTTGATCTAAGGAATTGAACCTGTCATTCCCTTTCTTAGATCGCACCTGAGTGCCTCCCATTCCCCAGGTGATGCATGACTCCTGTTAATTTAGTTATTTCCTCTAATATCATAATAATAATAATAATAATAATAATGTATATATAAAGAGCAACTAATCAGAGATAATCTAGACAGGAGAGTCTTAAGAAAAACTGAACCACCACCTCTAACGAGGGCCAGATCAGCCAAACTCTTATGTCTGTTAGCTAGCGGGCCGCCAGCAGCAACTGTCTAATTGGACAATCAAAAGAGAAAAAGGGCCCAGACCGGGATGCAAGGGGAGAAAACCCCTCGAAACTGGTCACAGGTTTGAATATTAGCATTGTCAAACAGCTAGTGAAGGAGCTTAGGTGAAGGAGAGTGAGGGAAGGAGAGTGAGGGAAGGAGAGTGAGAGAAGGAGAGTGAGGGAGAGCGAGTGTAGGAGAGTGAGGAAAGGAGAGTGAGTGAAAGAGAGTGAGGGAAGGAGAGTGAGTGAAAGAGAGTGAGGGAAGGAGAGTTAAACACGCCTCCACACCTGGAACACAACCTCTCCAAACGACATAGGTATCCAAAGTAAGACGAGCGCAAAAAAAAAAAAAACACCAAGGAGGCAATAACATACATCATGGTGAACAAATTATGGCGCAGATCCCCGACGCGAAAGAGGGACTAAAGCAAATGCATTATCTCATTCCCGTCAGCGACTCGCGCCGTAAATAACTTAAAAGAGCCAGGGAAAAACACAACGTCTGGTGGTATTATTATTATTATTCCCCGGTAAAGCACTAAGATGTTACATTAACTGTTTGTGGCGTGCAGCAAATGGTTGCATAAATGACTGCAGCAGAGACGATCCATCTAGGCGGCGGACAAATCGTGATATACACCGGTGAAGTAAAAAGACCAGCCAATCACCCCACAACTGGGATCATAAAATAATATGGTAGTATCTCGTGCTCAACAAGCCGTAATATATATTTGTCAGAGTTGAAAGAAGAAGAGTTAGCACGTCTGAGTAAGTCTTTAGAGTAAAATATTATGTCAACGTTGAGGCTTGAGAGAACACGCTATAAATTGGAGAAAGGATTAAAAAAATGGAGGTACAAGTAAATATTTAACTAAGAAATCTGTGGTTTACATGTGACAAGTTTCGAGAGTGGTTCTATTCTTGTAGCTCGGTCGGTACAAAGGCTTCCCTGGTGACTGATCACCCAGGCTATTGCCTGGTAGATACATGATCGGCGAGCCATAGGCATCTGAAGCTGGCAGTGTTACCAGCCATATCTCTTCACTTCAATGTGATGTTACTTTTAGACGTACAGATTAAGATCCAGGCTTTCAAACTTCTCCATTTAGATTATGAGTTATCTCTCTTGTCTAGGTTACAAAGAATACAGCCAGATTAAAAACGTATAGATTATGAGGTATATATTGTATATTTTGCAATAAGTATAGTCAGCAATTAAGAAGGGAATATTGAATATATTGCATATTGAATATATATTGTAATTTATGGTGATTGCAGGAGTTGAGATGCAAGTCATGTGTGTCTTCCCTGCCAACTAAACTTAACATTTAATGAAGAGGAACATTAATGCCAGTAAATATTTTAAAGGGGTTTGCAAGCTAAAGCCAATATTCTTATTAAACAAGAGTAAATATTTCAATAAAACAATATAAACCAGAGTAAAAATAGCCACATACTGTATAAAATATTTAACAAGGAAGCTTCAAGCATGAGAAAATATTTAACAAAGACAGTTACAAGCTAGTACAATATTTGTCAGGGCTTCACACAAGAGTGAAAGTTTTAACTGTGATGTGAACAGCTCAAGAATAGAAAGCATTATTGTAACACCTTCTGTAGCACTTAGTGTCCAACAGCCCCACCCCAAACCCCCACACAATTCCTTTAGGTGAAAACGCATGGCAACCCACCTACCTAACACACAGCAACCCACCACCTATCTACCAACCCACCACACCTCACACACCGCCCCCCTCCTTCACTCACCGAATCCTCGCCCACGACCCTTCTCCCGCCTATTAATAGACACACCTGCTGAGTTAAGGCTCTGTCGATTGCCACTCAATTTGTGAATGTACATTCAAGAGAGCGCGTGGGTGTGCAACAGCTTGCGTGGGTGCGCACTTACATTCGTGTGTGAACAAGCATAGTAATGAACACTTCATTTAACTTGTGTTATGTCTGCGTGAACACCTAAGAAACACAAATGAACATTTTAGAGACAGGAAAACGCACAGTAAGTGGAATGCATTGCAGAGATTGTTAATGGAGGCCTGACACTCCCACATACACAACTATACCGGGAGGCCTGGTCAAGGGCTGCGCAGCGGGGGCGTTGATCCCCAGAATACCCTCCAGGTACACGCGCATGAGCATGTGACGAATGTTTCTTTGTATAGGGAATGTTCAGCAAACACTAAAGCTTGTCGAAAGAAATTATAAAAGGAGGTATAAATCAAACTCTAAGTACAACTAAGCAAGAACGAGTACACCAAACACACGTACATGTCCCCCCACCCGCGGCCTCGTACACTAAATTCTGCACGTTGTGGTCTCATAAGACTGCGTGGGAATACGAATCTTGGTGTCAATGAGCTCGTTTTTTGTGTAAACGCATCAATTTACACGGATATTTAAAGTTTCCCTTGATATACCTGTGAGCAGTTTCTGAAGGTTTTTCTACCCTCACATTTCTCATTGTGAGTACGATCAGGTATGTAAACACGCGCGCAAACAATATGTGAGTACACATAACAAGGATAAAAGAACCAGCGTGCGCAACATGACTCACGAAATCGTAATGACATGATTGCAAACAAACCATACCACGGGCGGGGTTAGAACCCGCGATCAGAGAGTCATGAAACTCCAGACCGACGCGTTAGCCACTGGGCCAGCTAGCCACAAGAGCCATGATGACGGCTTTGAGGAGACTTGAGCTAGAGTTCGTCACGGCCACGCTAGCTGGAGATTCGTCTGTAAAAACTTGCATTTGTGGTCACAGTGGTGGCTATGCTAACCTTCCTATGGTGTAGAAATATACCTAGTTGGATGAATCCTGTTGTAGCCAGCTGGTCCAGTGGCTAACGCGTCGGTCTGGAGTTTTATGACTCTCTAATCGCGGGTTCTAAACCCGCCCGTGGTATGGTTTGTGCGCAACATTTCGGTGGTTGAAAAGTGGAATGAGATCTAGGCAAAATACACAGGCTCACCATGAAATACACTAGTATATACAAGTACAAGAAGCTAGAAATTAGAAAAACCTGCTGAGTCTGACCTCCCTCCTCCCCCCACGGAAATGACATTCGGTGAATACACCCCACACACACAACTGCTACTACAGTGTGAGTCTACCCCTTGTTTACCCAATTTACATGTATAAGGTGGGCAGACTCTTGTCACCTGGGCAATCGTGCCATAATCCCTCTTTTATTTGGGGGGGAGGGAGGGAGGGAAGGGAATAGAGAGAGAGAGAGAGAGACGTCTGTTTCGCCATATTTACGGCTCGACATTCCAACTGAGGCGCTAAAATCAAACCCTATTTTCCGCGCTGCGGATATTGTATATGTAGGGTAAGATGGTTTCAGCTGCCTAAGTTTTTCCTATTTAAAAACTGTTCGGGATTTTTCTTTTTTCCGGTAAGAGCTCAGCAATATCATGCCGAGGTTGGGTTCAGTAAGGCTTGAGCTGTATTGGCCTTTAATTGCAACAACCTGAGCACCTCTGTAGTAGAATCTGTCCATCCGTTATTGCAACATGAGTTCCTATGAAGAAAAGACACTTTGCAGAACAAGTTTTGAGACAATTTATCGATATGTTAAGACCTTTATCAAGTAATAATTCGAGAAAGATCAAAACAGGTCGAAATGTTGTGCCAAATAAAGGCTTTAACAAAGTGTCTTATTACTATTACTTTTAGCACGTTATTTACACCTAAAAGCTTTCATATGTCCCTACCTGCATCTGACTTATCTTTGGTAAAAATACGTTCACCTTAGCCCCTTCATGTTTGTCTCACACACCCAGGACCATCTTAACCAAATTAATTAAAACTCCGCACCCTTCCCCTCCCCCTTGCATGATAAAATATAAACAAGTGTGGGAATTTACGATGGGTCCTCTGGCTCAATACTTCTCGACTCATCATCAACTAAATATTCTTCCACTACACACACACACACACACACACACACACACACACACACACACACACACACAAACACACATTTCATAGCCAATTTTCGAATCAATCGCCACAGCCTTAATTCCGAGACACTTGCTTCACCACATCTTGCTCACCCTCTTCCCTGCCTCGTCAATTTCTGTCAGATCCTGTGATAAAGCTTTCACTTTACACTGGCATAACCTGTATCTTCAGTCATCCTGTTAATTGGTCCTCTGCTTGTTCCTTCCTTCTCTCGCTGGTTATATTACGCTGGTTTTTTTCTTGGTAACGGCAAACGGTTTTTTTAACAATATTTTTTCTATATTTTATATGCATCAGTGCATATCCTTTCCCTTCATTACCTCATAATTCCTTCTACTCTAGCCCTATATTATCGTTTCTCTCTTCAATTACTGCTACAACTAATAATTCTTCCACCTCCAGTTCTCTACTTTATCCTTCGTTTACTCTTATGTCACGGTCTTTCTTACAACTCTATCCACTGACTATCCCTTTCCTCTCACTTACTACAATTCTCCCCACCCTTCCTTCACAGTACCGTATCATCTTCTGCAGACAGTACTAGAATTTGTAGCGCGGAATCCATTATGGACACAGCAAATCTCCAAACTTATATAACTGGGTCGTCCAATGAGCCGAAGAAAACAATATGATGGTCAGTGAGGACAAATTTCACTTGCTTAGCTAAAGAAAATTTACAGAAATAAGAGTAAGAGCGTAGTATATAACGACTCGAATCCCACAATGTAGAGGCAGATTAATATGAGGGACGTAGGGGTGATAATGTCAGAAATCTTACATTTAAGGATCATAACAATATTACTATCTCAACCGCAGGGGAAAATAATAGGCCGGATAGAGCCTTCAAAGCAAGAGATGCCAAGCAAATGATGATACTCTAAAGTCACTTGTTATCCATAAACTGGAATATTGCTGTGGTGCTTACGTCGAACTGCGTGGAGTGACCAACAACCTCATGTTCAATCTGTCGGCAGAAAGACCTGGTCTGGGGGCTGGAACAAGGATTCCTGGAACCATATTCAGGTAATCTTCAAGTAATTTTTCTCTTCTACTGCCTCCTCCTCCACTCCAACATCCCCCATCCTTTTCCCAGCATCCACCGGTCCCTTTCCCAGCAGCCCCCGGTCCCTTTCCACATCCAACACCTGCAGGAGGAGGGGCTTGATCAGCCATGTAGTCATGGCTAAATGGGTGGGCGGGCTGCAGGTAATAACATCTTGGTTGATAAGACGTACACCAGGAAATCTAGCCACATGCCGGTTGAGGCAGAAGAAAACTCTGTAAACCGGTCACATGTATGTTCCAGCTATGCGATGTAATGGTTCAAAAAGTCAACAAGTTGAAGACTGAAACACTTTGCAACATTTTGGAATCTTTACTGAGCAAACGTTTCGCCCGTCGGTGGCTTCTTCAGTCCAATACTGAAGAAGCCACTGGTTGGCGAAACGTTTCCTCAATAAAGATTCCCAAATGTTGGTGTTTCATTCTTCATGTTCCAGCTACCTTGAAGTCACACGTCTTCCCTTGGAACTCATCAAAGGTATATCAAAGGTACCTGCCGTTACACGTCTTCCATGTCCCTCTCCCCCTCCCCCTCTTTTCTGTCTTTGTCACATTTTCACACGTTTTCGTTACGCCTTTTTCTCAAGTTTCTGTCGTGCTTTTCCTATTTTTCCGTCACACCTCTTTCTTATTTTTCGGTCACTCATCTTTTCTACTTTTCCGTCACACATCTTCCCTATATTTTCGTCATACCTCTTCTATTTTTCGATCACACGTCTTACCTACCTCTCCGTCACTCTTCCCTTACACTTTCGTCCCTTATCTGCCGTCCCACGGTGTCAGCCCTCTGTTATCTTTCTGTCAGCCCTATCCCCTACCTCTCCGCTACACCTCTCCTCTAACTTTGTCAGCTCTCTACCCTCCCCTCTCCTGCAATAACTCCGCCATCATCGGATATCATTTATTCAATCGTGGGCAGAGCAGCGCCGTGAGGTATCATTACCCAGGCACGGTACACAGCCATTACCATCAATAATTCAGCCTCCTCCACACCCCTCTACCTCCCAGCCTACACAACGCTACACACCAACACAAGAGATGACCACACGCCCTCACACACCACCATGGCCGAGGACACACAGGTGGAAGATGAACACAGATAAACCTTTAGTCTTAAGAGAGGCAATAATGTCCAATGGGGTTGAGGTGGGAGGCAAATTCCATATACATCTTCAAGAGCAGATAAGGCCAGAGGCCCGACACCAGTAATGCTGATCAAAGTAATCTAGAACTCGCCTCTAAAACACAATTCGACGAATACAGACATACACATTTACATGGGGCAAGAAGATAGCCACTTTAAAAGGGAAGTGCAGAAAACATAATAATGAGCTAAATACATATTGTAAGGCACTTGGACAAGAGGAGAGTGTTTGTGTGCAGAACGCACTCTTCCAGGAAATATTGTAGGTTAACCCCATACAGGAATTCAATGTAAACAAATCCAGGGGGATGAGTGATACATCACAACGCTGATTACTGATTAAGTCACTGAGGAGCAGAAGCTCCGTCCTCATAAATACAGGCGAGTGGTAGTTGAAGCTCCAGGTAAGCCACGGAGACGTAAAAAAGTACTTTCACAGTCACAAGGTGGAACACTCCACATGAAAAGATGGAGGTAAACTCCACATTCCACCACCTCCTCCTCCTCCTCCTCTTTCCCCTCCTCATTCTCTTCTTCCTTCTACTCTTACTGAACATCACAATTCAGGATAGCGTGGATTTAAAGCAGGACGCTCGTGCCTCTCAATTCCTGGATCAATACATAATTTTGGATTCTCTGAAAGACAGGCAAAATATCGGTGTAATAAATAGACATCGCGAGAGCCTTTTCAGCGTGATCATAGTGTAACAGCAAACAAAATGTTGGCAAGAGAGAGAACTGACAGAGTAGTCAGATGAATGTTGAGATCTGCTGAACTAATAAATCCGACCCAAATAGTAATATTATATGACTATACTTTAAGTAAAGCGCTGAACCCCCTCTGGGTAATTCAACCCAATAAGACTCGATCCTCTGTCGGGTGATCGCAAGGAGACACTGAAACTGTAATGCCTAACAGTACATATTACTTAACTGCACTCACGTATAATGATAATGACAATGTTTATTTCCTTGTAAAGTTTACAATATGTAGTTCACATGTTATAAAGTATTAATTATAAAGGCCATAAACATGCCTAGGCATGAGCGACAAACACTAGTATATAACAAAATGAGCGACGGTGATACGAAAAAGCAGATTTTCAACATAGTATACCTGGAATATATGTGGAGGGTATTTCGAGATCAACGCCCCCGCGGCCCGGTCCATGACCAGGACTCGCGGTGAAGTGTAGAATGAACTGAACAGTGATATATTGAAACCTGACTCCATACACTGGTTCAAAAGTAGAGATGACAAGGTTATTTCATTTCAGACAGTGGAAAGACCAAAAGCAAGAGCTTCTCTAGCCTTCCTCTCCACGAGAGAATTCCAATTGCTCAGATTTGGAATAATTGAGAAACTCAAAAGGGTGAAGACGTATAAAACACAAGATGATCAAATAACAAAACGAAAGGAATATGTAAAGGGCCTGTATGTAATAATGTCAGCTGACCTGTCGTTTAGAGAACACAAGACAAATGTTGTGAAAGCCATTCAAATGTTAGACTGGATAATGGGAACGTTCAAAACAAGAGAAATATTGTAAAGTAAAAGGACACAAGTGCAACTAATGTGACATTTATTGTGGCAACGTTTCGCTCTCCAGGAGCTTTATCAAGCCAGGAGAGCGAAACGTTGCCACAATAAATGTCACATTAGTTGCACTTGTGTCCTTTTACTTTACATATTGTCGGTAATTCTACCAACTTTATTACAAGAGAAATATTGCTAATGGTGTTATTGCAATCGCTTGTGCTCTCTCGACTTGCGTACTGTTTGGTGTTGACGGCACCATTCAAGGAAGATGAGATATGTTAGCTAAATCAATGAAGCATTTAAACTACTGGGAACGCCTAGAAGTTCTGAATGTGTACTCTCTGGAGAAGAGATATATGATAATAAATACATGGAAGATATTTGAGCCCTTGGTTCCAAACGTATACGGTACCACAACCACGTACAGGAGTGAGAGATACTGAAAGAAATGTAAAATAAACCAAGCAAAAGGCAAGGGCACCGTGGGCACAATAAAAGAACATTGTATCAGCTGAGACTATTTAAGATTCCACAGTAAGATATCAGGAATACTGCCGGGATAAGTGCAGAATTTTTCAAGGGGAAAATTTAAGCAATACCTCCAAGTGGCAGATCAACCAAACTGTGACGGATATGTGGATCAGTGGGCCGCCAACAGAAACAATAGGGAGGCACCAAACAAGCTTATCGCGTGGCCAGGTTGTGGGAGTATATCACAGGTAACTCTAAATATACGCTAACGACAGGAAAAGGAAAAAAAAAAACAGAGTTTATGGTGGTTTGTATTTCATGACTGTAACTTCGATGAGTTCCGAGAGTTTTTCTACTCCCGGAGCCCGGTCATGGACCAGGCTCGTCTGATGTTTGCTTGGTCAACCAGGCTGTTGCTGCTGGTGGCCTGCTGCTCCACATATCCAAACCAGCCTGGTTGATCTGGCATCTGGTGAAGATCCTTGTCCAGTTTCCTCTTGAAGACTTCTACACTTGTCCCAGAAGTGTTTTTGATATCTTTTGGCAAGATGTTGAATAGTCTGGGAGCACGGATGCTGATAAAATGTTTCCTTATTGTGCCCACCGCACTCCTGCTTTCCACTGGGTGTGTGGCTTGAGCAACAACCCTCTGACCGACCGACCGACCAACCTGCATCCATCAATCACTGACATAACCCGGCTATTATACATAATTATAACACTGCTCTCGCGTTAACATGCAAAAACATGGATGATGGTGCCTCAACATGACCTATTTAACTGAGTAATTCCATCCCCTGCAAGTGGCTCAGATCGCTTCGTGAGGCCAGACAAGAAATATAATTATCTTATGCAGGTTACAGAGGGAGGGCAGCTGAGAGGAGGGAGACAGAGAATAGTAGAGAGAGGGAAGGAAAGAGAGGGAGGGAAGGAGAGAGAGGGAAAGTAAGAGGGGAGAGAGAGAGAGAGAGAAAGAGAGATTTGAATAATGTCACCAATGACACCATTTCTCTTGTTCTGAAAGTTCCTATAACCCACCCTGGCATTTTTACTGCCTTCGCAGCATTTACCACACACTGTGTACTCATCTACAATTATTACAACCAGTCGTAACGTGTTCTGTTTCATGAGAAAGTCATCCTGCATTATGCACGATCGCTTTCCCCTGATTTAAAAAAAAAAACATATGAAATATTAAATTATTAAATATATGATAAAACATTATTGCATATATTTTGACGACTGACAACGATTTGAAGTATTTTCTGACATCAATTTTCAGCTAAAATATGTAGATTATCACACACATATAATTGAAACTAGTGATAATTTACGATATTTTTTGGACTATTTCAGTCTTTCCATATCCGAGCAGCTGCAGTTTGTAGGCAAATTCCAGGAAGATAATACACGGTTTCAAGAGTAGTTACGGCAGGCCACTAAGGAACCGGAATTTATAAAACCTACAATTAACGAACAAAAAAAAAATACGTAGAATCGTTGAGTTCGGATCCGATTCCTCGACCAAATATAAAAAAAAAATCTAGAATAAATAAAATTGCTGAGAATTTTCTCTCACACAAAGAAAAAAATGTATATAATAAAAATTTACAAACATACACTTGCATCTAATGGGGATAAAAAAGAAAAATCCGTGAGAACTTACCTTGTTCAACAAGTCATTCGTTTCTTAGACCAAAAAAAAAAAAAATGAGAGTAAAGAGAGACGTTAAAAGAATTGAGTCGGGTCTTGCATGACGACGATCCGGGTTGTGTACCAGGATGATCCGGGTTGTGTACCAGGATGATCCGGGTTGTGTACCAGGATGATCCGGGTTGTGTACCAGGATGATCCGGGTTGTGTACTAGGATCCGGGTTGTGTACTAGGATGATCCGGGTTATGTACTAGGATGATTCATGTTATGCACTAGGATGATTCACGTCCTACAGGTCTTCAGGTTATGCACTAGGATGATTCAGGTCTTCAGGTTATGCACTAGGATGATTCAGGTCCTACAGGTCTTCAGGTTATGCACTAAGATGATTCAGGTCCTACAGGTCTTCAGGTTATGCACTAAGATGATTCAGGTCCTACAGGTCTTCAGGTTATGCACTAAGATGATTCAGGTCCTACAGGTCTTCAGGTTATGCACTAAGATTATTCAGGTCCTACAGGTCTTCAGGTTATGCACTAGGATGATTCACGTTCTACAGGTCTTCAGGTTATGCACTAGGATTCAGGTCCAACAGATCTTCAGGTTATACACTAGGATGATTCACGTCCTACAGGTCTTCAGGTTATGCACTAGGATGATTCAGGTCCTACAGGTCTTCAGGTTATACACTAGGATGATTCACGTCCTACAGGTCTTCAGGTTATGCACTAAGATTATTCAGGTCCTACAGGTCTTCAGGTTATACACTAGGATGATTCACGTCCTACAGGTCTTCAGGTTATGCACTAGGATGATTCAGGTCCTACAGGTCTTCAGGTTATGCACTAGGATGATTCAGGTCCTACAGGTCTTCAGGTTATGCACTAAGATGATTCAGGTCCTACAGGTCTTCAGGTTACGCACTAGGATGATTCAGGTCCTACAGGTCTTCAGGGTGTGTACAAGGATGATTCACGTCCTACAGGTCTTCAGGTTATGCACTAGGATGATTCAGGTCCTACAGGTCTTCAGGTTATGCACTAAGATGATTCAGGTCCTAGAAGTCTTCAGGTTATGCACTAGGATGATTCAGGTCCTACAGGTCTTCAGGTTATGCACTAGGATGATTCAGGTCCTACAGGTCTTCAGGTTATGCATTAAGATGATTCAGGTCCTAGAGGTCTTCAGGTTATGCACTAAGATGATTCAGGTCCTAGAAGTCTTCAGGTTATGCACTAAGATGATTCAGGTCCTACAGGTCTTCAGGTTATACACTAAGATGATTCAGGGCCTACAGGTTATGCACTAGGATGATTCAGGTCCTACAGGTCTTTAGGTTATGCACTAAGATGATTCAGGTCCTACAGGTCTTCAGGTTATGCACTAAGATGATTCAGGGCCTACAGGTCTTCAGGTTATGCACTAGGATGATTCAGGTCCTACAGGTCTTCAGGTTATGCACTAAGATGATTCAGGTCCTACAGGTCTTCAGGTTATGCACTAAGATGATTCAGGGCCTACAGGTCTTCAGGTTATGCACTAAGATGATTCAGGTCCTACAGGTCTTCAGGTTATGCACTAAGATGATTCAGGTCCTAGAGGTCTTCAGGTTATGCACTAAGATGATTCACGTCTTACAGGTCTTCAGGTTATGCACTAAGATGATTCAGGTCCTACAGGTCTTCAGGTTATGCACTAAGATGATTCAGGTCCTACAGGTCTTCAGGGTGTATACAAGGATGATTCAGGTCCGACAGATGTAGAACCGATGAAATAGTTATCTAACGTATTAATCTAAGTGTATTTCATCAGATCTAACTGCATTTCATGAGGTTGTGTACAAGGATGATCAGGGTCGTGTACCAGGATGATCCAGGTTATGTGCCAGGGTGATTCGGGTGTTACAAGAGCACGCTCTGGGTTGTGTACTAGCTGTTAAGGGCGACTCAGTCTGGGCAATTATTCGCTTCCGCCAGCAGATACAAGAAAAACTGCAGGAACAAAGGTGAGCAGAAAGTCTTGAAGCGGAAACTGAACCAGTTACTACCAAATGTATCTACTATGGAAGCCTGCGGGCCACTGGCAGCAACACCCTCATTGATCATCCAGTCACTAGTATAATAATCTTTATTCCTACAAGTATATGGTACAACGTATACAGGCCTAGCTGACATCACTGACATACTACTATATAAAAAGTCCCTTGTTGTGCAGAGCATTTCGAGCAAATTAGGTCCAAGTAGGGCTTGTCTCACTGAAACTACTCTCCCTACTTTCTACTACCACTACCAGCCTTACCACTACTTCTTTTTCTTCCTCTCTTGGTCCCGTTCCTGTCCAGCTCGCCTATATATACCGGCTCCCTCTCTCTTTTGTGGTAGTGTGACTTTGTAGATGATCGAAGTCGGACCGAAACTTCGTCGTAAGCTTCTTCTACGTGCGGGTTATTTGTGTATTTTTCCAGTCACGGTATTGTGTCTTTTTGCTATTTATTATCCGAGTAGTGTAGACAGCGGTAACCTGACCGGGGATTATCAAGAGGGATTATTATTATTATAATTATTATTATAATTATTATTATTATTATTATTATTATTATTATCAAAAAGAAGCGCTAAACCACAAGGGCTATAAAGCGCTGCTATCAAGAGGAAGACCTGACGGGTCAGCCCATCCTCTTAACATGAGAGTATTTCACTGTCGTTAAGACAGCTAAATGGGTAACTGATAAACGAGTCTTGAACAGAGAATATCTGATATGAATCTTTCTACCGCGCTTGGTGGTAGAAAGGTGGTGTTTGCGCCTCGAAACTCTTTTTTTGTCACCTTTATCTCATAGTTTGTTTACTACTGTTGTGGTATGTTATAATTGTTAGGTAAAAGAACACAAGTGCGGCTAATGTGACATTTTATTGTGGCAACGTTTCGCTCTCCAGGGCCTTTATCAAGCCGTTACCTTGACAGGAGCTTGACAAATCTGGCGAGCGAAACGTTGCCACAAAGAAATGTCACTTTAGTTACACTTGTGTCCTTTCACCTAACATATTGCTGGTAATTCTACCAACATTATTATAATTGCTATTGAAAAGAGGATAATCTAACCGACCTAAACCTAATCTAAATAACGAAAATCGATAAATCTGCTGTAAAACATGTGAGAAATCCAGACAGAATTTAAGAGGATGGGGTGGAACGGATGGCGAGGACTCCCGGTCTGGGAAAGGGCTGAGGGGGCAGGAAGAGCTCCCGGAAACTAGGAGCGTAAACACAAACTGTAATTGGCTTGCAATTTACTACGCGGATGGAAAATTAGATTTGCAGCTTGTATCATAATATTACCTCACTTACTACTTGTTAAACACACACACACACGCTTCTTCGGACTTGAAGTTGTCAGGAAGTGGAACAATCTGGAGAGTGATGTAGTGGACGCAGGATCTATACATAGTTTTAATATGAGGTACGACATGGCTCTTGAAGCAGTGAGAGAGTGGACATAGTAGCGACTAGCATAGAGGTGGGGCCATGAACTATGAATCGACCCCTGCAACCACAAATAAAAAAGTACACACACACAGAGTGCAAAGGATTGCAACAAGGCTAGTCCCGGGCATGTCCTACGAGGAGAGGTTAAGGGAAATCGACCTGACGGCACTGGAGGACAGGAGAGATAGGGGGGATATGATAACGACATATAAAATACTGAGAGGAATTGACGAGGTAGACAGAGACAGGATGTTTCAGAGATGGGACACAGCAACAAGGGGACACAGTTGGAAGTTAAAGACTTAGGTGAATCACAGGGATGTTAGGAAGTATTTCTTCAGTCACAGTTGTCAGGAAGTGGAACAATCTGGAAAGTGATGTCGTGGAGGCAGGATTCATTCATAGCTTTAAGAAGAGGTATGATAAAGCTCATGGAGCAGGAAGAGTGACTTAGTTGCAACCAGTGAAGAGGCGGGGGCAGAAGCTGTGAATCGACCACAATTAGGTGAGTACACACAAACACACACACGGTATTTTGTAAGACAATCAGGTTAGTTCCCCCAAGACACACCAACAGTATTCTTAACCACTCTCCTTAAATATTTTCCTTAATTAAAACAACAGATTTTTATTCTTCCCCGAGGGGTGAGTTTATTGGGCAGCGTCACTCATGCTGTGAATGAACGTACCGCCACACTGACAGTATTGGGCAACGTTAGGTATCCTCTAAATTAATATTATACCATAATGACAGTACTGGGCAATGTTAATTATCCTGCGAGTAGACATGTCTACACAATAACAGTATAAATTATTACTATAAATAGTTGACAGGCTACTGGTGATAAATACGGAGATCTACTGAAGATCAGGTAATTCTAAACAGTGGTGACCGACATAATTACTCGCAGTTCTTTGACGTGTTCCTCTTATTCTATTTGATGATCCTCTTGAGTTATCTATACAGTGCCCCTTTTCAGTTCTTCATTCTATCTCTAAGCAGCTGGAACGTATCACCAGTGAACGTCATGTTGTTCCCCACTGCCCACTACAATTTCTTCGTGTCTTCTATGGAGGCAACACTCACAAACCACGGTACGGATGGTGTTAGAATCCATGACTAGTGAGTCGTAAAACTCCAGGCCAGTGCGTAAGCCACTGGGCCAGCTGGTTACAGTAAGATTCGTCCAACTAAGTATATTTATACACCATAGGGAGGTTAGCATGGTCCCCACTGTGACTACAAATGTAAGTTTTTACAGATGAATCTCCCGGAAGCGTGGCTGACAAACTCTAGCTCAAGTCCCCTATGTCTGCTTTGAGAATAAGGCACACTAGAGGCGCCAGCAGATTTAGGATCAATTCCTTCAGAATTTTTCCGGTACAGTTAATACACAAATAATCCGCACATGGGAGAAAGAAGCTTATGACGACGCTTCGGTCCAACTTGGACCACAGACTAGTCAAAGGTCCAAGTCGGGGCGAAACGTTGTCATAAGCATCTTTCTATGTGCAGGGTATGTGTGCATTGTTCTAGTCCCGGTATTGTACCTTTTTCTTCTTCGATATGGTTAATGGTAACTCATTCTCGCCTACATTCCAAGGAGTTCTTCCTACCATAGTGTGTTAGATGCATCCTACCACATTTTCGTTTACCTGTGACTTATTTCGGAAGTTTTGCTACTCCCGCGGCCCGGCCTGGATCTGGGCCATCCTGTTAACTGCCTGGTCGACCAGGCCGTTGCTGCTGGTGGTCCGTCCGCCAAGATATCCATCACAGCTTGGCTGATCCGGCACACCGTGAAGGTAGTAGTAATCTAGTTTCCTACTGAAGACCTCTACACTGGTTCCAGTAATATTTCTGATACCTGCTATTTGAAGGTTGAATAGTCGAGGCTCACGCATGTTGATACAGTGTTCCATTGCTTCCATACTTTCCCTGCTTTTCACCGGCTGTTTTACACGTCCTCCCATATTTTTATTCCTACCATGGTATACATTAAATAATAAAAAACTGTTTTTATTTCCCAGTCGTGTGCATTTTACGAGCTTCTTCAAAGGCACTTCCACCACCACAAAACTACCAACTCCGACCACCTTCACCATCACACGGCCAACATCCACCACCTGTGTATTTGTGATCTCTGCCAGCAACCACAACCACCGCAACAACTACCACCAGCACCAGCACAAAACCACTTACAACCATCACCACCACCAACACAGAAACCACTCACGACCACCACCAGCACAGAACCACTTACAACCACCACCAACACAGAGCCACTCACAACCACCACCAACACAGAACCACTCACAACCACCACCACTATAGAACCACCCACAACCACCACCACCACCAACACAGAGCCACTCACAACCACCATCAACACAGAACCACTCACAACCAGCACAGAGCCACTCACAACCACCACCAACACAGAACCACTCACAACCACCACCAACACAGAACCACTCACAACCACCACCAACACAGAACCACTCACAACCAGCACAGAGCCACTCAACCACCACCAACACAGAACCATTCACAACCACCACCAGCACAGAGCCACTCAAAACCACCACCACCAACACAGAACCACTCACAACCACCTACCATCATTACAGTCCACCACGACCTCTCTCCCCTGGCCACAATGCCAGCATTAAGCAGCCGGGAGCGTCACACCAACACGGTGTCGCCTCTATGATCACATGTATCGCTCCATGCCATCGGTGTGTTTAGATCAGATAATGGGCGATGGTGAAATGGATAACAATGATGGAAGTGATGATAATGATGAAGCGGGGGACTGATGATAGTGATGAAGATAATAATGATAAGCCAAAGCTCTAACACACCCCGTCTTGACCTCCTGCTGCTGCTGCTGGTAGTAGTGGTGGCGCTGTTACTGTTCCAAGTGGTGGTGGTGGTAGTGTTGACAGTGGCGGTGATGCTGTTTCTCTTGGTGGTGCTACGGTTACTGGTGGTATTAATGGTGCAGCAACTTCCAAACGCGACCTCATTATCCTTTTATAACCCAATTAGCCGAGGTAGCGTTTACACAGCACTCCCCTTCCACCTTTCAGCCTCAACCCCCACAAATACCATTAATACTACTGTTATACTGCCTCCACCAGCACTCGCGCCACCACCTTAGAACTATGAAAACCCACATCCTCAATCGGGAGGCCTGGTCTGGGACGGGACCGTGGGTGTGTTGACCCTAGAAAGACTCCAGGTAACCATCTCGCTACATTCTTTATCATTATTTTCTCGTGGTTTTTGTTCTTTCGTGTGTTGCACGTTACCTTGGTAGTGGTGGTGGAGCCACAGTGGCTGCCACTGTTAATGTGACCTCCTGCAGGTATAATTCTTGCTTCTCTGCATCAGCAACTCTTACCACGGCATTATCCCCTCACACACACACACACACACACACACACACACTCTTTTACACAGGGTTTTACAAAGTTAAGTTTAGGTTCCTAACATTTTTTTACAAGCTAAGAGCGGTTACCTACATCAGCTCTCTCTCTCATATTAATGATATACCTCACCTTTGATGAGTTTAGAGAGTATTTCTACTCTCGGAGCCCGGTCATGGGCCAGGCTCGTCTGGTGCTTGCCTGGGCAACCAAGCTGTTGCTGCTGGAGGGCCGCTGCCCCACATATCCATCACAGCCTGATTGATCTGGCCATACAGAGCGTGAATAATGGAAGGTAATCAATCTTGATCCGAGGAAAGGGAGGGTTCCTCCAATTCTTTGGGTGAAGTCCCTTCGCCAGTATCAAGACAACCCTTTAAAGAGTTTCCAGTTGTATATACTCAGTTGACTATCTGGATCAGCATCACTGACTTCTGGACTCTTATGCACTATACTTACTCGTGAAGCTGTGTATTAAGTCTGCCTCCACCACTGCCTCATCCAAGTCATTCCACCTCTCAACCACCCCGAGACTAAAGAAATATTTCCCTGCGGATATAAAAAAGTATATCTGTAGGCTTGTGGTAGATTAGAGAAGGAATGACACGTGTCTTCGGTTTCCACCTGTGTCCACTTGATCCTGGTCCTTTTAATTAATTCAGTCTGTATCTAACCTATCAGTTCCTGGTGAGGGGAAGGTTTTGAGTGGTAGAGAGAGAGAGAGAGAGAGAGAGAGAGAGAGAGAGAGAGAGAGAGAGAGAGAGAGAGAGAGAGAGAGAGAGAGAGAGAGAGAGAGAGAGAGAGAGCCAAGACTTAACCCAGCAGCGGCGAGGTATCGCAAGGTAAACAGGTTGGGTAGGCGCTGAAACACATAAGAACATAAGACAACAGGCCTACTGACCCATGCGGAGCAGGTCCATGTCCCCCCCCCCGGATTAGCCCAATGACCCACCCAGTCTGATCACCTCCACTCAAGGATGGAGCACTGCACCAGACCCAGCAGCAAAAGCTAGTCAGGTCCCCTTAACATTTTAAAATCCGGTCATCACGCCTTCCCTTGTCCTCTCTTCTAAGGTAGTTAGGTTAGCTTTCTTTTAGATTTTGCCGCTGAAGTGGCAAGTTTATTAAGGGATATCCGCACAGTATGGGTAATCCCACCATGTAACTATCGTATATAATAGGGTAGTCGCATATGCAAGTTGTTTCAATACAAAAATAATGAGTTATAGCCTGGGTCCGGGTGGCCGGTTCAACATGTACCAATGCTCACAGTGGACCGCTATAATAATAATAATAATAATAATAATAATAATAACAACAACAAATGTTATAAATAGGACCCATATAATTGGTAGCAAAATCGATGTAACTGTTGCTCCGGGGTCAACCACAAGTATGATCAGGACCATGACCTGGGTAAGGACCTGTGACACCGAATAACAAGGACCTTTGACCCAGGGTAAGAAGTACCTGAGACCTGCAGACGCGCTTATCTGTGAAGACTTTGACCTATAATTACGGGTATGAAAATGAAGATTTAATTGAATCACAGGGAAGTGCTCAAAGAAAAGGGAAGGGAGAGGATTGTATACAAGTGTCAGGAGAATGAAGAAGCACTGACGTATGTACACGCAAACCACGCTACCTTCGCACTATCACTCCACAACCACGCACACAGTAATTCCTTTCCACCACTATTTGCAGCACATAAGAACACAGCAATAACTAATACGAGAAGAGAAAGAGAGAGGGAGAAGAGGAAGACAGTATCAAACTAACGGACATGGGCCCGTTCTGGGACTGGTCAACAGGGGCAATGAACTACGGAACTAACAACAGGCGAACCTACAGGTGGGCAGGCCATCAAGAGGCCTGGTCTGGGACCGAAGAGCAAGGGCGATGACTCCCGGAATCTAAAACACATATATAACATGCGTAAAAATTTGTGAGAACATAAGAAAGGAGCACTGCATCAGACATACTGGCCCAAGCTAGTCAGGTCCATCTCACATCCACCCACACTCACTCATATATATGTCTAATTTTAGACAATCCCGGGAACTCACTGCCCTAGCGCCCGGCCAGATTAATCAGCCTACTGGTGCTGGTCGCACTCAGTCCGACATAGGCTGATCAGGAACTTCAAGAACTTATCAACTTCCCTCTTGCAGACAGTTGGTGGTCTGTTGGCAATTTCTCGTATGTACGTAAGGATGGTGTTGTAAAGTCTTGGTCCCCTTACACTCATTCACTTACATATAGTGTACTCATGGCATTTCTGTTTTTTTTTTGTTAAGATATACTTTACACCGTCTGCCGAACCTCTTGCTGTCATAGGGCGTGATTTTGATATATACCTTTGATATACCTTTGAAGAGTTTCGAAAGTTTCTCAACTCTCTGAGCCCTGCCATGGGCCAGGCTCATCTGGTGCCTGCCCTGGTCAACCAGGCTGTAGCTGCTCGAGGCCCGCTGCTCCACATATCCATCACAGCCTGGTTGATCTGGCACCTGGTGAAGATACTTGTCCAGTTTCCTAATAAGTGAAGGTGGCATCCTGATGTGTAGGTTTGAAAAACATAAAACCAATCACAACATTGGACAATTTACTTACCTAATGTTCACCAGGTAATGGTGAGAGGTTGCAATGTTCACCAGGTAATGGTGAGAGGTTGCAATGTTCACCAGGTAATGGTGAGAGGTTACAATGTTCACCAGGTAATGGAGAGAGGTTACAATGTTCACCAGGTAATGGTAAGAGGTTGCAATGTTCACCAGGTAATGGTAAGAGGTTGCAACGTTCACCAGGTAATGGTGAGAGGTTGCAATGTTCACCAGGTAATGGTGAGAGGTTGCAATGTTCACCAGGTAATAGTGAGAGGTTGCAATGTTCACCAGGTAATGGTAAGAGGTTGCAATGTTCACCAGGTAATGGTGAGAGGTTGCAATGTTCACCAGGTAATGGTAAGAGGTTGCAATGTTCACCAGGTAATGGTGAGAGGTTACAATGTTCACCAGGTAATGGTGAGAGGTTGCAATGTTCACCAGGTAATGGTAAGAGGTTGCAATGTTCACCAGGTAATGGTGAGAGGTTACAATGTTCACCAGGTAATGGCGAGAGGTTACAATGTTCACCAGGTAATGGTGAGAGGTTGCAATGTTCACCAGGTAATGGTGAGAGGTTACAATGTTCACCAGGTAATGGTGAGAGGTTGCAATGTTCACCAGGTAATGGTGAGAGGTTGCAATGTTCACCAGGTAATGGTGAGAGGTTGCAATGTTCACCAGGTAATGGTGAGAGGTTGCAATGTTCACCAGGTAATGGTGAGAGGTTGCAATGTTCAGGTAATAGTGAGAGGTTGCAATGTTCACCAGGTAATGATGAGAGGTTGCAATGTTCACCAGGTAATGATGAGAGGTTGCAATGTTCACCAGGTAATGATGAGAGGTTGCAATGTTCACCAGGTAATGATGAGAGGTTGCAATGTTCACCAGGTAATGGTGAGAGGTTGCAATGTTCACCAGATAATGGTGAGAGGTTGCAATGTTCACCAGGTAATGGTGAGGGTTGCAATGTTCACCAGGTAATGGTGAGAGGTTGCAATGTTCACCAGGTAATGGTGAGAGGTTGCAATGTTCACCAGGTAATGGTGAGAGGTTGCAATGTTCAGGTAATAGTGAGAGGTTGCAATGTTCACCAGGTAATGGTGAGAGGTTGCAATGTTCAGGTAATAGTGAGAGGTTGCAATGTTCACCAGGTAATGGTGAGAGGTTGCAATGTTCACCAGGTAATAGTGAGAGGTTGCAATGTTCATCAGGTAATGGTGAGAGGTTGCAATGTTCACCAGGTAATGGTGAGAGGTTGCAATGTTCACTAGGTAATGGTGAGAGGTTGCAATGTTCACCAGGTAATGGTGAGAGGTTGCAATGTTCACCAGGTAATAGTGAGAGGTTGCAATGTTCATCAGGTAATGGTGAGAGGTTGCAATGTTCAGGTAATGGTGAGAGGTTGCAATGTTCACCAGGTAATGGTGAGAGGTTGCAATGTTCACCAGGTAATGGTGAGAGGTTGCAATGTTCACCAGGTAATGGTGAGAGGTTGCAATGTTCACCAGGTAATGGTGAGAGGTTACAATGTTCACCAGGTAATGGTGAGAGGTTACAATGTTCACCAGGTAACGGTGAGAGGTTGCAATGTTCACCAGGTAATGGTAAGAGGTTACAATGTTCATCAGGTAACGGTGAGAGGTTGCAATGTTCACCAGGCAATGGTGAGAGGTTGCAATGTTCACCAGGTAACGGTGAGAGGTTGCAATGTTCACCAGGCAATGGTGAAAGGTTATAAAGATCACCAGGTAGTGGTAAGAGGTTGCAATGTTCACCAGGTAGTGGTAAGAGGTTGCAATGTTCACCAGGTAACGGTGAGAGGTTGCAATGTTCACCAGGTAATGGTGAGAGGTTGCAATGTTCACCAGGTAATGGTGAAAAGTTACTGTTTACAATACCAATCCATCAAATGCTTCACGAAGGATCCTGTCAAGTCTCAGCAAACTATTCGTAATTACTGGGGTTATGATACCAACGTGCAGCCAGCACTAACAGCCTAGATGATCAACCAGTACTCCGCCAATCACTGCGGCGGGGGGGGCACGATTCTCAGACTCATTATCAAGCAAGTCTGAGCGCAGGAAAAGACAGGAATGTGATGAAATACAGAGAGAGAGAGAGAGAGAGAGAGAGAGAGAGAGAGAGAGAGAGAGAGAGAGAGAGAGAGAGAGAGAGAGAGAGAGAGAGAGAGAGAGAGAGAAAGAGATAAAAAAAGGGGGGGGGGGGGAAGTGAGGGAGGAGGATAAAAAAATACGTAAAGCATCGAGACAGAAAATTCAGGTGTGCAACATTTTCGAGAATTTTTTTCCTAGGCATCTATATATATATATTTTTGTATTGCGGGTGTGGCAGTTGCAACATACACCAGGGTGGACAAATTCACCTCAAACACTGCTACAACATACACCAGGGTGGGTGATGCACCACAAACACTGCTACAACATACACCAGGGTGGGTGATGCACCACAAACACTGCTATAACATACACCAGGGTGGGTGATGCACCACTAACACTGCTATAACATACACCAGGGTGGGTGATGCACCACTAACACTGCTATAACATACACCAGGGTGGGTGATGCACCACAAACACTGCTATAACATACACCAGGGTGGGTGATGCACCACAAACACTGCTACAACATACACCAGGGTGGGTGATGCACCACAAACACTGCTATAACATACACCAGGGTGGGTGATGCACCACAAACACTGCTATAACATACACCAGGGTGGGTGATGCACCACAAACACTGCTACAACATACACCAGGGTGGGTGATGCACCACAAACACAGCTACAACATATACCTGGGTGGGTGATGCACCACAAACACTGCTACAACATATACCAGGGTGGGTGATGCACCACAAACACTGCTACAACATACACCAGGGTGGGTGATGCACCACAAACACTGCTACAACATACACCAGGCTGGGTGATGCACCACAAACACCGTTACAGCATACACCAGGATGGGTAATGCACCACAAACACAGCTACAACATACACCAGGCTGGGTAATGCTCCACAAACACTGCTACAATATACACCAGGCTGAGGGACTGACCACCTCAAATTTACGTCTTCAAGGGTGAAGGTCTGATTACATCGTCTTCACACCTCTACTGCTTCTACCACCTTTTCTATACTCGACTGAAGAAGCCTACTGTGTAGGCGATACGTTTCGGAATAAAGATACTTGATGTACATGTGTCTTACTTACCAACCTGTCGGTATTTTATAACATTTTAATATTCATTCTGACGTCTTACCTTTCCTTTGCCGTGTCCTCTTGTGGTGTCTTGATGCAGAGGAAAAGTACTTATTACTTCCCTGGGTCAAACCTGATTACCTTCCATTCTTCAAGCTTTAAGTGACTCGTAAGGATTTACTGCGTCCCCGTGAATATAATAACAATAATATAAAAAACAGTAATTAACTAATAATACACAAATTAGTGATGTATCGGATATCCGCATCCGCGGAGCATCCGCACAATTTCTTACATCCGCATCCGCATTTTGCTGTAAACAGATTTCCACATATGCATCCGCATCCGAATCTGCGAAACATCTGCACAATTTCTTACATCCGCATCCGCAAAATAAGTAAGACATCCTCATACACATCCGCATCCACGGATATCTAAATTT
The DNA here is from genome assembly GCF_038502225.1 of Cherax quadricarinatus. NCBI lineage: Eukaryota > Metazoa > Arthropoda > Malacostraca > Decapoda > Parastacidae > Cherax > Cherax quadricarinatus. Next base: position 11,066,162 of record NC_091371.1, on the reverse strand, counting down.
TCACATCCGATACATCTCTAAGTCACGAATAACCTGCACAAAGAATGAAAAATGACGACATCTCGAGTTGAACTAGTTATACTATTACAACTACTACTACTATCTCTGGTTCTACTCCCGGCTCCGCCCCCCCTCTCTCGTATATATATATATATTGGCTCTCTTCCCTTCATGCTTCTGTGTGACTAGTTAGTGGTCCAAGTCGGACCGAAACGTCGTCATAAGTTTCCTATGTGCGGGTTATTCGTGTATTGTTCCAGTCATGGTGTTGTGCTATTTTACTCTTTTTAACAATAATAATAAAAGTACTTTGGTTAGCTGGACATGGCGAGGAGGTTCAGGTATGACTTTCTTAATTCTTACCAGAGTTGGAATGAAGCTCGCACATCTTGCCACCTCCTTACCTGCAAAAAAACAATACAAAAAATCAATAATTAAATAAAACGAGCAAAATGAAACAAATCTTGAAAATGTTTTGAGCAAAGCAATCCCCCACACGTATTAAACCTCGAGGAGAGACAGGGCAGCACGCTACACAAAACCAAATAAAAACGGTCTTGTAAGAGCATTCACCAGCAGTGCGCGCACACACACCCGAGTGTACAAAATGACCAGCAGAAAGATTGATAAACATCATCGTCACACTGCAGGACACAAATCTTGCTAATTTTACCTCTGACGCCATTCATTCGTCGTAATGACTTCCCTTTAAACTCTACCTACATTAGGCACCACTGATTTAACTGATTATGTGCCAAACATTTCCACCAGATATCGTACACGCAACCTTATTATTTGCTGATTTTACTACAACTATCAACAGCCAAGTGTGTACACACACACCCTCTCATGTACTCGCCCTCGTTCTTGCGTACTCAGGCGCTCTCTTGCACACTTAAGTGCGTTCTCACATGCTGAAGCGCGCTCTGGTTCACTCAGGCGCTCTTTTGTGTACTACTCACAGGTGCTCTCGGTGTACCAAAGGATCTCCTGTTATCTGCTCTTTCTATGTAATCTTTCCACCAATTCAGTGTCCCTCCTTTCCTCTCCTATTCCCATTCTCGTGCCATCCACCTTTCCCCTCACTCTCTCGTTTAACCTTTCTCTCCCGTGGGAGCAACACGTGTACACAGCTCGCTCTGATGCAACCCCAAGTCAAAAGAAAACTAAAAAACAACAGCACCTGGGTTGTTACCAGTGTCAGGACCTCCGGGAACAGCTGTTGTGTTCCTCAGCAATAACTACACGATACAATCCCCCCCCCTCCTCAACACCAGCTGGAGAGGGCAGGAAGAAGGGGCCTACCTATCTACCTGACAGGTTTTTCGAGTTCTTTGCAAACTTTTCTGTTTGCTACTTGTCTACTTTTCGATGGTTCCTCCGGAGGTCACTGACTCTCCGATCCAGTCCTAGAACACACCTGTTTAATGGCCTAATAAATTGCTTGAAAAAGCAATTGAAAAGTCTTGGGCCCTTTATCCCGAGTTGTCTCTAAAGAGGATTTTGTAGCCGGCTTTAAGATGTTCTAACTGTGACAGTCCTCTCTAATGTCAGACTTACCTGATAAAAACCTAATCAGCCAAGCTACTACTGCCTTCAGGGACTATCATAACCTCGCTGAACACCTTCCCTGTAGCCCATTCCTGATCATCCAGATTGACCTGACACACTTCATTCTTACCGCTCGTCCTGGCATCACTCATGACCTTAGCCGTGATGGATCTCGGTTGTTGACACAACATTTTCTAACTGTACACGTGGTCCCTTTATTTCACTGCACTGTGGTAATCTCGCCCCTCCCGCAATATGTCTAACTCAAGGAAGTATTTTCTTAGTAAAGAATATCCGAGTTCTCTCTCATCAGTATTCCAGAAGTTTAGATGCTTTACTGATTTGATGGGAACAGTTTAAGCTCTCCGTATATTTTCAAAGTCGGATATTTCACCTACTTTAAAAGATGTGAGCAGGCAGCAGCATTGTCAAGGAAATGGCGAAAGATCGTTGAACAGGGAAAAACGGAGGTGGAGGAGCAGCCGGAAAAGGAAGAGGTATTAAGGAAAGAGAAAAAGAAAAAAAAAGATGTTGATGGAAAAGAAAAGAATGCAGCGGAGGAGGATGAAAGGTAGAGGCTGGGGAGGGAGTAAGATGGGATGAAAACAAACTCTTAAAGCAGTAGTCACCATTGCCTGGCCACACCCGTCCCTCTCACCCCCAGCTGAGAGGCCTTGAGCTCCACTCTGCCCTTCACAACTGAGGTTGAAACTTAGTGTTGGACCTAGCTTTCCCTGAGGGTTTTCGCAAGAGCTAATATAACAGAACCTGGGATAAGAGCTCTGAACTGAGACTACAAGCGAAGTGCTATCATACACGAGACAAGAACTGTGAGCTGGGGGTAATAATAGATTCTAGAATAAGGACAGTGTACTGGAGCTACAAGTTCACTAAAACGTACTAAGGACCTAGGACAAGTGTTATCCTCGTACCTCTCACCAGGTGGTATGGATGAATACTAGGACTAGTCTAAATATATTCGAAACCACCATTAATCACCATTATCACCATCACCACCACTGCCATCACCACCGGTATTCTCACTACCATGATTATCACACTCATTCCACCACTTTTGCATTATCACCACCACTAAGCACTACCACCACCAACCAACACCAGCAACAACAGCAGGAAAGCTTGGCACGACATAAACCCTCCAACATACGCAGACATTAACACTTCACAAATTACCCGCGAGAGGCACTACATTTTTATTAAGCGCAGTATAAACTTGTTAATACTTTAGTTTCAACACCTATTTACGCGCCATAAATAATGTGAGCAGTGAGGGTGAGGGTGTTCTACACACAGGGGTTACCACTGCTCTTCACCTGGCTCTCCTCACTGACTTGAGTCACTCACTTCGCTCTCCTTGCCACCACTAAAACTGGCAAAAATGTAAAAAAAACCACAGTCTGCTGTTACAAAGTCATTACTTTAAACGCCTTGTTATTATCCCTTGGTGGCTGTCTATTACCTCTCTTGTTTTTGGGCGCAGTCTCTCTTATTGGTTTAAGGTGAGTTATTAACCCTGCCACCCACACGAGCATGCAACCATCCTTGTGTATACATACACGTTCATAAAATTCGCATGCATGTGCGCACAAAGATGTACAGGCGAATACTTCCTCACGCTAAATTGTGCCCCGCACACAAGAACGAGTAACGAATGTATCAAGTAAAAGGACACATATTCAAGTAATGTGACATTTTGTTGTGGCAACGTTTCGCTCTCCAGACGCTTTATCAAGCCGTTACAAACAATACTACTACTACTACCACGAGTATTACACCTCACTAAGCCTATATATACCCTCTGTGTCCATGTATTGTTTGTAACGGCTTGATAAAACTCCCGGAGAGCGAAATGTTGCCACAATAAAATGTCACATTAGCTCAATTTGTGTCCTTTTACTTAACATATTGTCGGTAATTCTACCAATATTAATACAACGAATATATCAACTAATTCTAATGGCACAAAGGAGATAGGATCCCGACATGCACGGTATTGGAAGGACCAGGATGAAAGAGCCACAAACGGAAGATGAACACTGGATGAGCCAGAGACCTTTACAATATAAACGCAATCAGGGAATTCAAACAACAGACACGACAGAGCTAAACCACAACACAGATCGAAAATTAAGAAGTGGACCACGATCTATGGTTTGCTTCTGTACATTCACCATGTTAATTACATACAAATCTACAAACAAAAATGGAGTGTAGCCTAGGATGGGGAGGGAAAGGGAAAGGAAAGGAAGGTAAGAAACTGCTCATAACAGAGAACCTGGGAGTCAACATTACGACAAATATATCACCAGAGGCGCACATAAACCAGGTAACAACCGCAGTATACTGTACACGAGACTGGCAAATCCTATATTATTCAGCACCCTAAACAAAGATTCGTTTAAGGCATTATGCAAGACGTACACATCCCCAGCGAGCAACCCACACCTGATCAAGCATGTACAAAGGCTGGAGTTTGTCTAAAGGTTTGCACCAGACTAAAACTGAAAGATTGCAATATGCAGAGAAGTTGTAAGAAGTAAACCTGGCGATCTTAACGGAAAGAGACTGCAGAATAACGTGACTACCTGCAAAAAGTGATAAAGAAGAACTGATAAAGAAGATATAATATGAATTGTAATAATGTTGGTAGAATTACCGACAGTATGTAAAGTAAAAGGACACAAGTGCAACTAATGTGACATTTTTATTGTGGCAACGTTTCGCTCTCCAGGAGCTTTGTCAAGCCGTTAAATGTCACATTACTTGCACTTGTGTCCTTTTACTTTACATAATATGAATTGAAATTATCAAGGAACTGGATTGAAGCTCAAGATAGGGATGAGTATAAGGGATGTTAGGAAGAATTTCTTTAGCCTTAATTAGGTAAGTAGAATACGTAGAATCAGCCATTGACGGCAAATTCAATACCTACCTAAGTAGGTGGGTAGATGTGGCAAGATGTCAGAAACCAGTAATGCTGGCCGAAGTAGCTTATGGAGAGAAATAAGGAGCCAAGATTCGACCCGCAAACAATAATCGGTGAGTAAATACACACACACAACCCCAGGAACTTCGAGTAAATTGAAATAGGTAACCACATACATGCGTCCAAGCAAATTCCTTTGTCATATATATGTAGTAACCTTAACAAACCCGAATTTAGCCCATTCAATGACTTTAAATATTTGTTCCATACAACCTGTTTTGTGTACCTTTTCACATAACATGGCAACTCCTACATTGGCTCTTTAAGATTACAGCTGGTTATAATCATAACCATATTTCTTGAAGAGGTGGACCGGTAAGCCAGCAGAAATCCTCGGTCTGATGACCAAAAGCTCCAGCTGTGGGTCATCATATGACTAAGGCCCGCGTCAGGAAACACTTGCCCTGTTTCCTGACAAACAGGACTTACCTACTCTCTCCTCTCGTGTTCAACACCTAGTTTTTACAGACTCCCTCATCTTTTTAAACGAATATTATCTACACAGCTGGATTTCTTCATACAACTGCCAATAAATGGATTTAAAATCTGAAGACTTATATAAATTTTTGACGAATGTGACACTAAACTCTGTCAATTCCACACTCATCATAAACTGCAAAAAGAAGCAACAACACAGGCAAAAATATCGCATGGAAAAAAAAAGTCTAAGACAGCTGACATCTCACAGGCTTAAAGGAGAACTAACATAGCTCCATTTCACAAAACCAGTCTCTCTCGGGCCTACAGGACTGACATCAATCAAAATCGCCGAGTGCTGAGAACGTAAAGCACAGAATCACAAGGTGAACACAACAGGTGTTTAGACGCTCCTGCCTTAATCACTGGTAATGTACAACGGAAACAAATTTCAATTACAGTTTGTTTAATTACAGATAAGTCGGTCTGTGGAAAATCTGAAGAAATAAGAACTAGAAAAGAGTAAAAAATACATTCAAACCACCGACTGCGGGAAACACATAATATCGGCAAACAAAGAGAATGGAATTCTGAGATTTAAAGAGTGCTTTGACGTGGTAAATCACAGCGCTCTTGGCAATAAAAAAATAAATACAACGAAGAAAGAAGGGCAGGGAATGGAACAAAACCAGAACACAGGAGGATAATTTAAGTTCAAATGAACAAGTGTGCAAAGGAAATATAAACACATATGCAGTATAATGTGATCCTTTATTGACAACGTTTCGCCCACACAGTGGGCTTTTTCAAGTCACAAACAGATCTACCTGGGTAGAAAAAAAAGCCCACTATGTGGGCGAAACGTTGTCAATAAAGGATCACATTATACTGCATATGTGTTTATATTTCCATTGTGTCGGTATTTTATACCATTTATTTCCAAGTGTGCAAAGGCTAACCCGATAAATAGAATCAAAAGACAAGGACGAAAAGGAGAGTATGAGACACTAGATAATCGACGAGTAAAGCAGTAGTCTCAAGAGCTACATCTCAAACCAGGCTGTGACGGATATGTAGGGCAGCGGGCCACCAGGCAGCAACAGCCTGGTTGACCAGACAAGCAGCAGACGAGCCTGGCCCATGGCTGGGCTCCGGGAGTACAACAACTCTTGGAACTGATCAAAGGTATATCAAAGGTAAAATACAAGACACAATCAGCCGAGTACATGCATAAAAACCACTGACAATTAGACCGGCTGACCAAAAAAAAAAAAAAAAAATTACAAACCCAGTAATATTGAAATAAAGTTATGGTTAATGTATAAAAAATAACTCAGACAAATAAAACAGGTGGCAATAATAAAAAGCAAATAACATTAAATAAAAGAAGTGGAAACTTAATGTATGGTAATATTTTTTATCGTATTTTGCAGTCTTTTTTATCCCCAAGGAAATCTTTGTACGCTCTCCACCTTCCTTCCTTCCTTCCTTCCCGTCCCACATTACTGCCCGGCTCCAGGTGCTCTTTTACCACTGTGTGTTGTGACTCACGGATTCTTTGAGTTTACCTTAAATTCAAGATTACAGTGACCTTAAATAAATAACAAAAAGGGAGAATACTGTGACTGGAACAATACACACAGGCTGTGTTGCTTACGTTGAGCTGCGTGATACTGGTACAAATAGCCTGACTAATCAGACTATATGTGCTACAAGCAAGGAATTCTATCTTGAGACCATCGATGACCCCCGGACTCGACTACATAAGAACATAAGAAAGAAGGAACACTGCAACAGGCCTACTGACCCATGCGAAGCAGGTCCATGCCAGCCCCCCGGCCTACAAGTAAACAACACAAGAAAGGAGAAACAATGCAGGAGGCATACTGGTCCATACTAGGCAGGTCCTTCTCAAACCCAAACCCACAGGTAAGGTCAGTGTCAGAAATGGACGCGTGTAGCAATTTAGCATTGTCAAACTTCCAATCTTTCTTTATCACCTTCCTCAAACGTTCCCGGTTACAACATCCATAAAAAAAAATAGAGGGTGCTAGTCGATGTTACGTATCCCAGCAACAAAACAGGGATACATCCAGTAATTCACCACAGTTGGTGTAGACTATAGAAGTGTAGCAAAGAGGAAACTGCTGCCAGACCCTGAGCTCGTTAAAACCCACCAGAAGCCAACAATCTGGGTAAGGCAGCTCACTAACGACATACTCCTTGCCTTATCGACCGCCCTAAAGCTACTACGCTATAAACTACCTCATTAAGACCGGATTACTCTCCGCTATAAAGCCTTTTTTCTCATTCTTTAGAGCAGCTGGAGCATTAACAGTGCAGGCCCACGCCTAGTGATACCTATACCTGTTGGCTTGGTCTGCTGCGACTTTCTCACTTCCATATACATATACATACACTCAGTCACTTATGTCAGTCATTCTCTCTCTCTCTCTCTCTATATATATATATATATATATATATATATATATATATATATATATATATATATATATATATATATATATATATTCACTCGTGACGAAATGTTTCTTTTAATAAATTTCCTGGAAAATTCCACATTTTGTCGGTATCACCATATCATTTCTCGACCCCTCTGGTGCCCGGGCTATCAGGCGAGACCCTTCCGGTGCCCTTGCTACCAAGCGGGGCCCCTCTGGTGTCCCGGCGACCAGGCGGCCCCTCCGGTGCCCTGGCTATAAGGCAGAGTCCCTTTAGTGCCACTCCTACCAGGCGAGAACCCTCTCGTGCCCGGGCGACCAAGCAGGACCCCATTGGTGCCCTGGCTACCAGGTAGGGCCCCATCGTATCACCAAGCCAGATACGAGAGAGACGATCAAAACGGAGGTGATCATCTTGGTCTCTGCTGGAACACATTAATGTAACCTCTTTCACCTTCTCACATAGATCTAATCAACTTGGGCAGGAAAATGCCGGAAAGCCATATTTTTACCGACTGCAATCAATAAGACTTGAAACGAGCGCTTGAGCCCCTTTCCAACGTAATCCGGAAATAATTAATACGTCAGAATAAGTCACTATTACTTAATATTGAAAGCTCATAAATGTTTCCACAATAGTGTTGTGTTTCCTTAAGACACCTGATGTCCCTGTTTACCTAGCAGTAAATAGGTATGGTATGAACTTTGGTAATAGATACCGAGAAATTGGTTTAGAAAGATACGGGAGCAAATACTACTAGGACATATGTATTAGAAAAGATTTCGGTCCTGGGACTTTGATGACTTCTAGGATTGTATTAATATTGGTAGAATTACCGACAAATGCAACTAATTTGACATTTTATTGTGGCAACGTTTCGCTCTCCAGGAACTTTGTCAAGACGTAACTTACGGCTTGATGAAGCTCCTGGAGAGAGAAACGTTGTCACAATAAAGTGTCACATTAGTTGCATTCGTGTCCTCTTACTTAACACTTCAAGAATACAGAGGCTAAAAAGAGAGCAAACATGATATTCAACCAAGCAAAGCACCACCTACCTAACAACACAGGAGTCACGTGATCATATTGTTTACGCGTCCTCATCCCAACATGCTACTCTTCAGGTCACCATGTGTCACTCACACCTCACTCTCCGCCTATATATACTGTCTTTTTTAACCTCTGTTTGTGACTTGATAAAAGCCCACTGTGTGGGCGAAACGTTGTCAATAACGAATCAGATTATACTGTATTTGTGTTTTATTTTTCCACCCTTTACACCTAATGAGTTATATCCTAAGTGGTTGATAGGTAAGACACGTAGGCAACAGTTAGGCAACTTTATTCCGAAACGTTTCGCCTACACAGTAGGCTTCTTCAGTCGAATACAGAAAGTAGGCAGGAACAGTCGAGATGTGAAAACGATGTAATCAGTCCTGCTACTGTAAGGAGTAATTCTGGGGTGCAGATTTGGAATCAACCCTTCCAGAATTTTCCACGTGTACATTATGATGTATCGTTCTCGCCTGCATTCCAAGAAGTAGATGTTCCAAGGTTAGATGTTTTCAGCAATTTAGGTGCTTTACTGAATTGATAACGGCAATGAGAGTTCGCTGTAGGAAAATTGCCAGAATCAAGGTAAACGTTTTTTGGGGAAACCTAAACAATTATCTGCTACAAGTGCCTGATCAGCTCGGTTTGTGATAACTGCTGAGGCCTGCAGGCCGCTAGCACCAGCAACCTAGGTGACCATGCTGAGCTGCAAAGGTAGTGGAACCTTCGAAACTGGTCACTGGCATGGTTTCAGTTGTCAAATACTTCTGCACACCTGTGCAAGTCACACCTGCGTTTAGCTTTTTCTTCCAGTGGCTGCATTAATGTGTAAGTCACACTTATATTTAGTGTGTGTGTATGCGTGTATGTGTGTGTATGTGTGTGTGTGTGTGTGTGTGTGTGTGTGTGTGTGTGTGTGTGTGTGTGTGTGTGTGTGTGTGTGTGTGTGTGTGTGTGTGTGTGTGCGTGCGTGTGTGTGTGTGTGTAGCAGTTTAAGCCAGGTACATAATGCACAAGCGACCTGCCCATCAACTTTCCGTACTTCACTGTACACCAAATTAAACATGGGGCGTGGCACGAGAGTTATGAATAATTTGAGGGAGCCATTACTGGAGCGTGTTGCAGTGCTCCTTGCCTGATTTACGCACACTGTATTGACATTACATTTATAGTATATTAATTCATCAACTTTTTTAGCTGCTGCTACTATTGGTGTTGCTGCTGTTGCAGCTGCCACTTCTGTTGGTCTTGTTGCAGCTGTTGCTGCAACAAGACCAACAGAAGTGGCATATATATATATATATATATATATATATATATATATATATATATATATATATATATATATATATATATATATATATATATATATATTATTATCACACTGGCCGATTCCCACCAAGGCAGGGTGGCCCAAAAAAGAAAAACTTTCACCATCATTCACTCCATCACTGTCTTGCCAGAAGGGTGCTTTACACTACAGTTTTTAAACTGCAACATTAACACCCCTCCTTCAGAGTGCAGGCACTGTACTTCCCATCTCCAGGACTCAAGTCCGGCCTGCCGGTTTCCCTGAATCCCTTCATAAATGTTACTTTGCTCACACTCCAACAGCACGTCAAGTATTAAAAACCATTTGTCTCCATTCACTCCTATCAAACACGCTCACGCATGCCTGCTGGAAGTCCAAGCCCCTCGCACACAAAACCTCCTTTACCCCCTCCCTCCAACCCTTCCTAGGCCGACCCCTACCCCGCCTTCCTTCCACTACAGACTGATACACTCTTGAAGTCATTCTGTTTCGCTCCATTCTCTCTACATGTCCGAACCACCTCAACAACCCTTCCTCAGCCCTCTGGACAACAGTTTTGGTAATCCCGCACCTCCTCCTAACTTCCAAACTACGAATTCTCTGCATTATATTCACACCACACATTGCCCTCAGACATGACATCTCCACTGCCTCCAGCCTTCTCCTCGCTGCAACATTCATCACCCACGCTTCACACCCATATAAGAGCGTTGCTAAAACTATACTCTCATACATTCCCCTCTTTGCCTCCAAGGACAAAGTTCTTTGTCTCCACAGACTCCTAAGTGCACCACTCACTCTTTTTCCCTCATCAATTCTATGATTCACCTCATCTTTCATAGACCCATCCGCTGACACGTCCACTCCCAAATATCTGAATACGTTCACCTCCTCCATACTCTCTCCCTCCAATCTGATATTCAATCTTTCATCACCTAATCTTTTTGTTATCCTCATAACCTTACTCTTTCCTGTATTCACCTTTAATTTTCTTCTTTTGCACACCCTACCAAATTCATCCACCAATCTCTGCAGCTTCTCTTCAGAGTCTCCCAAGAGCACAGTGTCATCAGCAAAGAGCAGCTGTGACAACTCCCACTTTGTGTGTGATTCTTTATCTTTTAACTCCACGCCTCTTGCCAAGACCCTCGCATTTACTTCTCTTAAAACCCCATCTATAAATATATTAAACAACCACGGTGACATCACACATCCTTGTCTAAGGCCTACTTTTACTGGGAAAAAATTTCCCTCTTTCCTACATACTCTAACTTGAGCCTCACTATCCTCATAAAAACTCTTCACTGCTTTCAGTAACCTACCTCCTACACCATACACTTGCAACATCTGCCACATTGCCCCCCTATCCACCCTGTCATACGCCTTTTCCAAATCCATAAATGCCACAAAGACCTCTTTAGCCTTATCTAAATACTGTTCACTTATATGTTTCACTGTAAACACCTGGTCCACACACCCCCTACCTTTCCTAAAGCCTCCTTGTTCATCTGCTATCCTATTCTCCGTCTTACTCTTAATTCTTTCAATTATAACTCTACCATACACTTTACCAGGTACATACATATATATATATATATATATATATATATATATATTATATATATATGTTTATATATATATTTATATAGATGCAAACTACACCACAGGGGGTTGAATGGTAGCTCTAGGCCTTTCGTGTTACAATCAACACATCAAGAGCTTGCAATGTTACATAAATGAGTAGGAAGTCCAAGCAGATTCTGGACTCCCAGTTTGGACATCAATAATGTACCACAACAACCTTCCCATAATTAAAGCAATGTGCAATACCAACCTACATTTACACACCATGTTTCGGTCTAAATACATCTTTACTTTGAGCGAAACATGCCAGATAAAAAGTTTTCCCCTGCATGTAGTGTTTTGACCATACGTGTCAACAAGTTTTGCCATCCAAGCCTGGTCTAGGAGCATTAAAACTCTCGAAACTCCTCAAAGGTATATTAAAGGTATATCCAGCACCAATAACCGTGCTGGTGTTCACTATATCCAATTTACCGTGTACTTAAATCCTGACCGTCACTATATCGTGGGAAATGATTATATTTATGGGAAAGAGCCCGAGGTCGGCCTTCCGGGGTAACAGAGTCCTGGAAACTGGTCCCAGGCGAAGCGGAAGAGGAAGGAAGCTTCGACTTCGATGAGAAGGCTTCAGTAGCGTCAAAGAGGGGGGGGGGTTATACATCGCGGGAGAAATGTGGGTCTGTGGGTGTTGGAGAAGCGAATGTTGGGTCTAGCCCCGACTCTTTTCCTTTCTCTGTAATTCTTTCCTCTCTCCCATTTATTCTTCAACTATCCCCACTTTCCTCCCCTCGCCCCTAGTGGGTCCTTACCTGTGAGTCCCTTCCCTTGTTCTGCAGAAGAGGTAATATCGGTGCGGCTAGCACCAACACAGCTAAGTTGATCAGGCTGATCTGGGATCGGGAAACAGGGGCGTTCACCCCTAAAATACTCTCCTGGTGACTATGTTGCACGGCTCCAAACTCACAGTGATGGTAAACACTCTCCTGCTGATAATCAACGAATGTACGCCCATGTTGCAAGGTTTCAATCTAGGCCTGGTCACAGACCGGGCCGCGGGGGCGTTGACCCCCGGAACTCTCTCCAGGTAAACAGGTAAACTCCCGCTGACAGTCAACAAATATACGCCCATGCTGCACGGTTTTAATCTAACTTCCACTGATAGTAAGCAAATGAACACCCATGCTGTAAGGTTTCAATCTAACTCCCACTGACAGCAGGCAAATGTAAGCCCGTGTTGCACGGTTTCAATCTAACTCCCACTGACAGCAGGCAAATGTAAGCCCGTGTTGCACGGTTTCAATCTAACTCCCACTGACAGCAGGCAAATGTAAGCCCATATTGCACGGTTTCAAAGCAACTTCTCTCACCTTCCTCCGAGGTGGAGTCAATGAGCCGGCACGGGCTGTGTTCACGTCCTGAGCGCCGTTCACAAAAACACCCCGGCGATCAAATAAAAACCTGACGAAATATAATATAAAATCTGGAGGGCAACAAAAAGCGAGTGGTGAAGAGATCCACTTTAAACCCAGGTGTTGCAAGCCACGTAGGACTGCCTGCAACTCCGCAGCGCGCTGCTGCAAGATTTTAACGCCGTTGAATTTACAGGCTAAGAGTTGTCCTACCTCAGGTCATCTCAAAGCCTACATACATTTAGAGAGGTGTATTACCAGCCCAAAGGATGCAACTCAAACAGACGGCTCCCCGGTAACTATTTTATTAGCATACCGGCCAGCTCTCACCATTACTCACTCCATCACTGTCTTGTCAGAGATGCGACGACATTACAGTTCAGATGCCGCTCCAAACTGCAATATCCCCATCCCTCCTTCAGAGTACAGGTACTGTACTTTCCACCTCCAGTACTCAAGTCTGAGTAACCAATTTCTCTGAATCCTTTATGCTTTTGAAGAGTTTCGAGTTTCACTACTCTCGGAGCCCGGCCATGGGCCAGGCTCGTCTTGTGCTTGCCTGGTCAACCAGGCTGTTGCTGCTGGAGGCCCGCTGCCCTACACATCCATCACAGCCTGGCTGATCTAGCACCTGGTGAAGATACTTTTGAGTTCTTCATTCTTTCAATACCTAAGCAGCTGGAACTTATCACCATTGAACGTCATGTTGTTCTCCGCTGCCCACTGGAAAACCCTGTTTATGTCTTCCTGTAGTTTTTCAGTGTCCTCTACCGTAGTTACTTTCATGCTTATTTTAGCATCATCTGCAAATGATGATACAAAAGTGTGACGGGTGATTTTATCTATGTCTGCTATGAGGATGAGAAACAGAAGAGGTGCTAGAACAGTGCCTTGGGGCACTGAGATTTTTACCTCGCTGATGCTGGATCTTTCTCTGTTTAGTACTACTTTTTTGTGTTGTGTGTGTTAGGAACCCGAAAATCCATCTGCCTACCTTCCCCGTAATGCCCATGACCCTCACTTTGTGCGCTATCATTCCATGATCACATTTGTCAAACGCCTTTTGCAAAATCTGTGTAAATCACATCTGCGTTTTGGTCGTCTTCCAACGTCTCCGTAATTCTGTCATAATGGTTCAGCAGCTGTGACAGGCATGATCGTCCTGCTCTAAAATCATGCTGGTTCAGGTTATGCTGGTCCATGAAATTTGTAATCTACCGTCTCATCACGTTACGTTGCTCACACTCCTACAGCACGTCAAGCCTCCACTCATTAACGTTATCACACGCCTGCTGGATGTCCAAGCCCCTCGCACACAAAACCTCTTTTTTGCCCCCTCTCTCCAATCTTTCCTAGAGCGACCCCTTCCCTGTCTTCCCTCCACTAAAACTTTACACACCCTTCAAGTTATATTTTGCTTCATCCTCTCTGAATGTCCAACCACTACAACAAACCCTCCCCTCATCCCTCTGGGTAATGCATTTAGTAACCCCCCACCTCCTAATCTCCAAACTACAAATTCTCTACATAATATTTACACTACACATTGCCCTCAGACACGAAATCTCCATTGCCTCCAGCCGCCTCCTCGCTACAACACTGAAAACCCAAACTTCACACCCACATAAGTGTGTACCACTGTGCTCTGATACATTCTCTTGTTTGCCTCCATGGATAACGTTCTTTGTGTCTGCAGATGCCTTAATGCACCATCCAGTTTTTCCATCTAATCAATTCTATGGCTTACCTCATCTTTCATAGACCCGTCCGCCAAATATCTACAAGTAAACTTGACTCCTGAACGCGACCAGGAGTTCCTTCCCACACAACCTGCGGGTAACATTATTCCACTTTTCCCCCAGGCGCGCTAAAACCTGCAGTGACCCAGATACCTGATGAGGCCACCTCACTGGGGTGACTTGAAAGACGTTAGTATCTGGCGTCTGGTGACCCGAGTCTCCACCTGTTGCTGCTTACTTCCTTCAGGTGACCTCTATGTAAACATATGCTCAGAAAACTAATGACCAAATTTTAAGAGAGCTTTGACCTGGTAGATCACTCAGCACAGTTGACAATCAAAATAAATAGAAAACACGACACTTCATTGAAGGTAGACCTGGGAATGGCTGTAAGTTTAATAGAGATAATTAGAGATAAGTTGGATAGGCACACTAGTGAGTGTAAGACGTGCCTAGCATGGGCCAGCTGGCATGCACTTTCTCTACGTTCTTAAGTATGCACTCTTATTTAATTTTGGTCGTGTATTTAATATTATTTTAGGCAGGTAAATTTCCCCATACTTCAAGGTTCACAACACTGATGTTGGTAACCGATATAGTGTTTCAGATAAGTGCCTCAGGATGAGTGTCCGTAGACCCTTCACCACTTCCCTCGCTTAAGTAACTTTAGAATCCAGTAGGCTTTACTTGCGCCAGCATCTAAGTGTTCTCACAACTGTATCTTTCTCCACCACAACCCACGTCCTCTGCCCTCCATCACCACTTGGTTGTGATGACTATGTTGATCTGCCGATGATCTGACAACTGCCGGGTTGATCAGTCAACCAGGTGGTCTGGCTTTAGAATAGGCTGAGAATGTAGTACTACTCCCAAAACAGGTCACAGACACGTAAGAAACCAGCACAATCAAATCGTTGTGTCTAATCCCCCAGCCACATTACAACTTGGAGAAGGCTTGAAACTTTCCCTATACCAGGATCTAAGAGCCTCCAGGCTCCCCCAACTCTGAATCCCACACTCACACTTCGTAGGTACACACCAGCCATTGTCCCACTACGGTAATAAGAACACCTTGGCTATCCTGACCGCAGGTCGTTTACAGCAAATGACTTCAGCCCTACGAGTAGAAATGGTTGGCTCAAGGTAATTTTCAATGCGGACTTGCCGCCTACAAGACCGTCTTCAGTTGCAGGATGAATAAGTAAAACATTGATACCTTTTTAATAATAACACACACACACACACACACACACACACACACACACAAAGTTGCTATTTTAGCTTAAACAGCAACGCTCTTCTTGCTGATTAAGGCAAACAAAAATTTGTGTATGTAACAATTTAGCAAAAATCATTCTGAACCTAACGGGAAAAAATATATTTCATTGTGTTTGTTTGTTATTAATTATTGTAAGCATATATAAAATATATTTAGTTGGATTAGGTTGAATTAAACTGCGCTTGTTATAATAAAGTTAAGTAAGTTTCCTAAGGCTCTTTTGGTACAAAATCATTAATTTTTATATTAACGTAAATGAAAAAATATATCTTTAAATGTATAAGTGAAAATTTTAGAAAGGACTTAATTTTAAATGAGTTCTTGCTAATTGACCAATCACCCGATTTTTTACGAACAATTCTTATTGGAAAGTGTTTCCAACCACCCACGTCACCTGTTCCAGCACCTTTATGCATGAAGGCTGTTGAGAAGTGGTGGTTCCTTAACACTTGGCCTCCCAACAGTTCTCCAGAGACGCCCGCCCTGGCCTCCCAACAGTTCTCCAGAGACGCCCTGGCTGGCCTCCCAACAGTTCTCCAGAGACGCCCTGGGTGGCCTCCCCACAGTTCTCCAGAGACGCCCTGGCTGGCCTCCCAACAGTCCTTCAGAGACGCCCGCCCTGGCTGGCCTCCCCACAGTTCTCCAGAGACGCCCGCCCTGGCTGGCCTCCCCACAGTTCTCCAGAGACGCCCTGGCTGGCCTCCCAACAGTACTTCAGAGACGCCCGCCCTGGCTGGCCTCCCAACAGTCCTTCAGAGACGCCCGCCCTGGCTGGCCTCCCAACAGTCCTTCAGAGACGCCCGCCCTGGCTGGCCTCCCAACAGTCCTTCAGAGACGCCCGCCCTGGCTGGCCTCCCAACAGTCCTTCAGAGACGCCCTGGCTGGCCTCCCAACAGTCCTTCAGAGACGCCCGCCCTGGCTGGCCTCCCAACAGTCCTTCAGAGACGCCCTGGCTGGCCTCCCAACAGTCCTTCAGAGACGCCCGCCCTGGCTGGCCTCCCAACAGTCCTTCAGAGACGCCCGCCCTGGCTGGCCTCCCAACAGTCCTTCAGAGTCGCCCTGGCTGGCCTCCCAACAGTCCTTCAGAGACGCCCGCCCTGGCTGGCCTCCCAACAGTTCTCCAGAGACGTCCTGGCTGGCCGCCCCACAGTTCTCCAGAGACGCCCGCCCTGGCTGGCCTCCCCACAGTTCTCCAGAGACGCCCTGGCTGGCCTCCCCACAGTTCTCCAGAGACGCCCGCCCTGGCTGGCCTCCCAACAGTTCTCCAGAGACGCCCGCCCTGGCTGGCCTCCCAACAGTCCTTCAGAGACGCCCTGGCTGGCCTCCCCACAGTTCTCCAGAGACGCCCGCCCTGGCTGGCCTCCCAACAGTCCTTCAGAGACGCCCTGGCTGGCCTCCCAACAGTCCTTCAGAGACGCCCGCCCTGGCTGGCCTCCCCCCAGTTCTCCAGAGACGCCCGCCCTGGCTGGCCTCCCCACAGTTCTCCAGAGACGCCCTGGCTGGCCTCCTCACAGTTCTTCAGAGTCGCCCTGGCTGGCCTCCCCCCAGTTCTCCAGAGACGCCCTGGCTGGACTCCCCACAGTTCTCCAGAGACGCCCTGGCTGGCCTCCTCACAGTTCTTCAGAGACGCCCTGGCTGGCCTCCTCACAGTTCTTCAGAGACGCCCTGGCTGGCCTCCTCACAGTTCTTCAGAGACGCCCTGGCTGGCCTCCCAACAGTCCTTCAGAGACGCCCGCCCTGGCTGGCCTCCCAACAGTCCTTCAGAGACGCCCTGGCTGGCCTCCCAACAGTCCTTCAGAGACGCCCGCCCTGGCTGGCCTCCCAACAGTCCTTCAGAGACGCCCTGGCTGGCCTCCCAACAGTCCTTCAGAGACGCCCGCCCTGGCTGGCCTCACCACAGTTCTCCAGAGACGCCCTGGCTGGCCTCCTCACAGTTCTTCAGAGTCGCCCTGGCTGGCCTCCCAACAGTCCTTCAGAGACGCACGCCCTGGCTGGCCTCCCCACAGTTCTCCAGAGACGCCCTGGCTGGCCTCCTCACAGTTCTTCAGTCATCCTGGCTGACCTCCCCACAGTTCTCCAGAGACGCCCTGGCTGGCCTCCCCACAGTTCTCCAGAGACGCCCTGGCTGGCCTCCTCACAGTTCTTCAGAGACGCCCTGGCTGGCCTCCCAACAGTCCTTCAGAGACGCCCGCCCTGGCTGGCCTCCCAACAGTCCTTCAGAGACGCCCTGGCTGGCCTCCCAACAGTCCTTCAGAGACGCCCGCCCTGGCTGGCCTCCCAACAGTCCTTCAGAGACGCCCGCCCTGGCTGGCCTCCCAACAGTCCTTCAGAGACGCCCGCCTGGCTGGCTGGCCCTGGCTGGCCTCCCAACAGTCCTTCAGAGACGCCCGCCCTGGCTGGCCTCCCAACAGTCCGTCAGTGACGCCCTGGCTGGCCTCCCAACAGTCCTTCAGAGACGCCCGCCCTGGCTGGCCTCCCAACAGTCCTTCAGAGACGCCCGCCCTGGCTGGCCTCCCAACAGTCCTTCAGAGACGCCCGCCCTGGCTGGCCTCCCAACAGTCCTTCAGAGACGCCCGCCCTGGCTGGCCTCCCAACAGTCCTTCAGAGACGCCCGCCCTGGCTGGCCTCCCAACAGTCCTTCAGAGTCGCCCTGGCTGGCCTCCCAACAGTCCTTCAGAGACGCCCGCCCTGGCTGGCCTCCCAACAGTCCTTCAGAGACGCCCGCCCTGGCTGGCCTCCCAACAGTCCTTCAGAGACGCCCGCCCTGGCTGGCCTCCCAACAGTCCTTCAGAGACGCCCGCCCTGGCTGGCCTCCCAACAGTCCTTCAGAGACGCCCGCCCTGGCTGGCCTCCCAACAGTCCTTCAGAGACGCCCGCCCTGGCTGGCCTCCCAACAGTCCTTCAGAGACGCCCTGGCTGGCCTCCCAACAGTCCTTCAGAGACGCCCGCCCTGGCTGGCCTCCCAACAGTCCTTCAGAGACGCCCGCCCTGGCTGGCCTCCCAACAGTCATTCAGAGTCGCCCTGGCTGGCCTCCCAACAGTCCTTCAGAGACGCCCGCCCTGGCTGGCCTCCCAACAGTTCTCCAGAGACGTCCTGGCTGGCCTCCCCACAGTTCTCCAGAGACGCCCGCCCTGGCTGGCCTCCCCACAGTTCTCCAGAGACGCCCTGGCTGGCCTCCCCACAGTTCTCCAGAGACGCCCGCCCTGGCTGGCCTCCCAACAGTCCTTCAGAGACGCCCGCCCTGGCTGGCCTCCCCCCAGTTCTCCAGAGACGCCCGCCCTGGCTGGCCTCCCCACAGTTCTCCAGAGACGCCCTGGCTGGCCTCCTCACAGTTCTTCAGAGACGCCCTGGCTGGCCTCCCAACAGTCCTTCAGAGACGCCCGCCCTGGCTGGCCTCCCAACAGTCCTTCAGAGACGCCCTGGCTGGCCTCCCAACAGTCCTTCAGAGACGCCCGCCCTGGCTGGCCTCCCAACAGTCCTTCAGAGACGCCCTGGCTGGCCTCCCAACAGTCCTTCAGAGACGCCCGCCCTGGCTGGCCTCCCAACAGTCCTTCAGAGTCGCCCTGGCTGGCCTCCCAACAGTCCTTCAGAGACGCCCGCCCTGGCTGGCCTCCCAACAGTCCTTCAGAGACGCCCGCCCTGGCTGGCCTCCCAACAGTCCTTCAGAGACGCCCTGGCTGGCCTCCCAACAGTCCTTCAGAGACGCCCGCCCTGGCTGGCCTCCCAACAGTCCTTCCGAGTCGCCCTGGCTGGCCTCCCAACAGTCCTTCAGAGACGCCCGCCCTGGCTGGCCTCCCCACAGTTCTCCAGAGTCGTCCTGGCTGGCCTCCCCACAGTTCTCCAGAGACGCCCGCCCTGGCTGGCCTCCCCACAGTTCTCCAGAGACGCCCGCCCTGGCTGGCCTCCCCACAGTTCTCCAGAGACGCCCTGGCTGGCCTCCTCACAGTTCTTCAGAGTCGCCCTGGCTGGCCTCCCAACAGTCCTTCAGAGACGCCCGCCCTGGCTGGCCTCCCCACACAACCTCCACTTACCACTGGCAGTTTTTACTGTCATAACTTACACCTGAGCAAGCTGCTGAGGGTGACGGCTGGTGACTGAGAGGGAAGGACACGCAGAAGGGCAGGCGGAAGGAAGGAGAGGGGAAAACCTCATGAACGGCAAGATAAAAGATGCAAAAACTAATAATATAAATAATGATGGTGGAGTCGGAGAGAAGCATGGATAATGAAGGGGGGATGGTATGGGAGTAAAAGAGAGTAACTGAAGTGGAATAAAGGGGACAGTGGAAAGAGGGGACGAGAGGGTCACAGAGGAAGGGGAGAGGAAAGGGGAAGAGGAGATGGGGAAGAAAGAAAATTATGAGAAGAAATGTGAGAGAAATGCCTCAGGAAGGTGAGAGAGAATAGAGGGAGAAAGATAAGAGAGAGAGATGAGATGGAGAACAGAGGCGAGGAGAGAGGGCAAAGCGAGACGGAGAGAGAGGGAAGAAAAGGCGGGAGAGGAGGGAGAAGAGGAGAGAAGAGAGGAAGACAGAAAAGCATATCCAACCCTCACTAGATAAGGCATTGATTTCCGAGCTGCTGATCAAATCCGCTCACACCTCTGCAATTGCCTCGCAGATTTACGAGTGGGAGCCGTCGAATAAAATTATCCAGCCAGGCTATGAGCATGCCGCCCTCTGTCAGCGGGTTCAGCCTACCCCACTATGGACGCCACCTCAAGTCTTCAAAACCTTGCCTCACACATTAACTGTCTGGCTAACTTACTGAATGTCTGGCTGGCTAGCCAGCCGAATCGTTGACTGGCTAACAGAGTGTCTAATTGGTTGGTTGATCCTTCTCACACGCATGACCGCACATCCTGCAGCTAGTCAGTGTAGGTGGCTAATAAGCCAGTTATTACAGCAGCTGTCATGAAAACCCTTCCTTTTTTCTGGCTGTAGCAGTAGAGCATTAAGAGCAACCAGCCGGAGGCGCTGAGGGTCCAGTCACAGCACAGAAGCAAGTCACAGGGCTGATGGAAGAGTCACAGAGCTGAGAACTGAGTCAAGGTTCTCTACAACAAAATGATACTATGAGAATCCTGGAAATTCACTTTCCTCTCACCCACAGCAGTTTTACACTAACAATCTCACTGTAAAAAAAAAAAAATCCCTACAGTAGGAGCGCCCAGGACCTTCCTGCCAAATAATAATTATTAAACTGAGGAAAAATGAAAACCACCTTGCAATGTCTAGGGTATTCCATCATTTCTTAGCTGGTAACACATTCCGCCTTGCAATATCCTTTTTAGATTCTTTCCCTTGCAACAAGTCACGTCTTGAGGAACTAGACATATGCAACACCTGCATATCATGTGCATTTCCCCATCTTGTCGGTACCGTATACCAATATTACGACACTTCACCCCTTGCAACACCTATCATGATACAATACAGCCAGACTTGGATTCCGTTACCGAACACCTGACGTCCTGTTTCACCTTTCAAACACCTCCCATTCTGCAACACCTGCCACATCCGTACTTCAACACCCACGTTACCGACAATCTTTATCAACCAAAACATAACAAAGATTATACTCAAACAAGAAAAAAAAAGAAATACGGCCTGTGCTCTGGGCCCTACAAGCCAAAAATAATCCCAAGATAAAAGCAGTCCCTGGAGCGTAAAACCTGTCTCCAACCCTGTCATTATATCACCCGGTAAAAGGGTGTCAGATTCCTCCCCGCTGCACCCGCTACCTGCCTCTACTGCCAAGGTGGATTATAAGATTTGCAAAAGGGAAAAAAATGGTGTTAAAACCTTGGCTAAAGCCTCTACTTATACATATGCAATATATACACTCTAAACCGTTTGGGTAATAAATGAAAATGTCTGGATATTAAATAAAGATGTTTACCACGGTTTTGGTGTATGTGTGCGTATGTGTATGTACATTATATATATATATATATATATATATATATATATATATATATATATATATATATATATATATATATATATATATATATATATACACAACACACACACACACACACACGGCTCACGGCTCAGGGAGAGTGACATAGTAGCGATCAGTGAAGAGGCGGGGCCAGGAGCTCGGACTCGACCCCCGCAACCTCAACTAGGTGAGTACACACACACACACACACACACATACACACACACACACACACGAATAAACAGACGAGAGGACGGGGACTTAAATGGTGGTCCATGCTAGTAGCGGGTCCAGCGCTGAAACTATTCTCCCCATAAGGGTTCTAATAGGATAGATGTACAAGCAGCACTTTTGTGACTTAGTTACATCACCAATTTTAAACAGTACTGTTTCCTCCCGCACCCCAACACAGCCGTATGCCGTCAGTGAGGTGATGAGTGTGGGATGAAATAGAGGAAACAGTAGCGTCTCAGTTTTGCCCACAAGCTGTGCTTGATAAGAGACACTGCAGGAGAAACGTCGTCTACAAAAAAAAAAAAACCGCTTCTTAAGTGGTTTTTATCAGTTCCATCAACCAGTTTTCATTTCCTTATTCTTTCCATCTGGAAGAAACTGATGTCTTTCCTCGTTGAACATCACATTGTTTTCCGTGGCCCACTGGAGACTTAGTTAATAACCCGTAAACGGTCCAAACGTATATATACGTTTTTTCAACATTTGAAAGTATGTAAAAAAACAAGTAATCTTCTTTTTGTTTTTTTTACATTTGAAAATGCAAAAAAAAAAAAACTTTGATCTACTTTTTTTTGTTATATTTGAAAATATAAAAAAAAAACCGTAGATCTACTTTTGTAGCACTACACATGTGAACGTTGATCTGCTTGGACCATTTACGGGTTAATACCAGCTGGGAGGTTTGGTTGTCCACGATGCATGCAACTCATACAAATTCTAGTATTGTAATAAAGTTGGTAGAATTACCGACAATATGTATTATTATTATTATAATCAAGGGGGAAGCGCTAAACCCGGAGGATTATACAGCGCCTGGGGGGGGGGATGTGGAAGGCATTCAGGCTTAATTTGGGGAACTGGAGCACAGATCCAATTCCCTAAATCAAGAGCCCCTCACCAACATCAAGGAACCTTCCTTGAGGGGCCGACAATATGTAAAGTAAAAGGACACAAGTGCAACTAATGTGATATTTATTGTGGCAACGTTTCACTCTCCAGGAGCTTTATCAAGCTTGATAAAGCTCCTGGAGAGCGAAACGTTGCCACAATAAATGTCACATTAGTTGCACTTGTGTCCTTTTACTTTACAAATTCTAGTATTGTTTGCAAACGAAGGTACACTATTACGATTTATGTCACAGTCTATGTCGGATATGTGACTAAGAAAGAGAAATGAGGAGAATCCAGTGCCTTGAGGAAGAGAAACTTTCACTGTGGTGTCTATTATTTTACTTTCTCGATTATTACTCTGTAAATTCGATTTGTCAGAAACTTAAATAACCATTTGCTTACTTTTCCGGTTATTCCTTACGCAGTCATTGTGTGTGCTATTATACCAGGATAAACAATACACAAATAACCCGCACATAGTGGAGAGAAGCTCCTAACGACGTTTCGGTCCGACTTGGACCATTTACCAGTCACACTAACGCACTAAGTAGGTGCAAAGTCTGTGTACGCCACATCTGCATACTGTCTTCCAGGGCATTCAAGACCATGTAAGAATCTTCCATCAATTACGAGGCTTAAAAGAGATTTGATCTAAACCTCGAAACTGATCATAATAATCAAACGAAATAAATATTTAACATTACAACAGTGCTAAACAAATACAAATCCACAGAAATTAAACAATTAAATATAAATTTCAGAGAGAAATCCCCGAGCGGATCAAATTAAAACCATTTAAACAACATAATCCTCCCTGACACAAACACAGGCGGGATATACGATACACAAGCTACTTGTCATTTTGCCAGCCAACATGCGTGCGTTTATCAACGCATGTAACCTCGCGTGGAGGGGAGATGTGGGCGGAACACCTACTGCAGTAACCTAGGAACACGAATAAGCTCAGGTACAAAGGTACAAAGAACACAACGGCAAAAGCGGAACACCCATCAAGGTATAAGTTGTGAAGAAACACCTTATGTGGCACAAGTAAGCAAGAACACCCACGGCGGTACAAGTGAGGAAGGAACTCCAAGCCAGAACAACTAAAAAAAAAAAGGACACTCAACACAAACAGACACGAGTTAAACCCTCTCCTACTACGACTAACAAAAAGCTGCCAAGAATTCTCACATCACGGAGTTATCCTTCTCAAGACAAGAATCTTGACATCACTACAATGTTGAGAGAACCGAGGAAGAAATGAGGGGGTGGGGAAGGGAGCTGAGTAGTGATCCGGGTGTGAGGGGTAGGTGGGAGAATTGATGTGGGTGGGAGGGATGAAAAGCAACTGAAGGGAGGGGGAAGGTGTGAGGAAGGGGAAAGTCTGAAGGAGGAGTTGTGAGGGAAGTGAGGTGAGAGGGGGAAGCAGCTGGTAAGGGAGGGGGACGGTGTGAGAGGTGAGGTGAGAATGCGGGGGGAAGAGAGGGAAGCAGCTGGTAAAGGAAGGTGAGGTGGTCAAAATACCTATGGATGCCAGAGAGTAAACAATGCCTTTGATTGTTGTGTCAACAAACAATCCTTGACGCATGTGTTCAAAGCGGACCACAAGCCGATTTCCGCAATGGCAGTCTCGGCTGCCTCCCAACGGAGAGGTGAAAGGCAGAGAAAGAAAAGTACCAACAAGGAAAAAAAAAAGACGGAATAAGAATTAGCAGAAGAGTGGGAGGGGAGGAAGGAGGCGCGATATTAAGACAGTTAATGAAAACAAGGAAATGGAGTCACAGACCGAGCCGCCGAGGGTTTCGGGGGCGTTGACCCCCGAAACCCTCTCCAGGTACACTCCAGGTATAAAAGAAATCATAAACGCTGAGGATGATCAAGCAAGAATATTGTAAAAGCTGAGATGTTAAATAAGAGAACAGATAGAATTGCCAACAGTTAATTTAAAATACGACCTTGGGCAATTTTCTGACGTAATCTAAGATCAGAAATGTGTAATCTCGTGCTTAAGAAATTATATTATATCTGCACTGTGACAGTCTTAAATCTTAAAAACAGTTCAAATTAATATCTACACCATATCTGACACCTTTATCAGACTATCAACGAGGAGTCCATTTCTGGGACTAGGGCGCGGGAGCGGTGCCCCCGAGAATCCCGTGGTATACCTGCAATATCAACTACAGTTAACCTACAGATCATCACTGATGTGAATAAATGGTTCACAGAACTCACAGGTTGATAAATGAGACTTTCGTGCAACATTTGGGTATCTTTAACGTTTTGCCAGCAAGTGGTTTCTTCAGTCCAATGTAGAGAAAGGTGGAAGATGAGGAGGAGTTTGAGGTGATCAGTCCAGGTAATCGACTGCAGGGACTGATCACCTCAAACTCCTCCTTATCTTCCACCTTTCTCTACATTGGACTGAAGAAGCCACTGGCTGGCGAAACGTTTCCAAAATAAAGATACGCAAATGTTGCACAAGTGTCTCATTTATCATCACTGACAACAGAAATATTAGGAGCGAGTCAGAAATTAATTACCTCAGACACTACATGGTAATAACTTTCCTTTCTCCTCTTCCTTCCAACACACAGCCAGATCAACCAAGCTGTGATGAATATGTGGAGCAGCGGGCCACCAGCAGTAACAACATGGTTGACCAGGCAAACACCAGACTAGCCCTGGCCCATGGCCGGACTCCCGGAATAGAAAAACTCTCGGAACTCATCAAAGGTAAATCAAAGGTATGTTTCAGCTTACAAAGGTACTGAGCCAATAATAAAATGCTTGACGATATACTCACAGTCTTCATGAAGTCTCCCACAATTCAAACTGTGATGTGAGAAAACATATTTTGAAAACATATTTCGTTCCCACCGCGTATACCTTTGATATACATTTATACCTTTGATGAGTTTCGAGAGTCCTACTTACTCCTGGAGCCAAGCCATGAGCCAGGCCCTCTGCCCCACGTATCCATCACAGCATGACACTAATTATACAACAGCGTAGCAGCGCACTGTGTATATTCCAACTTTTTAACTATCATACATAAACCAAGGGACGGGTGGGGATCGAACTCATGGCAAGTGAGTCATAAAACTCCAGGTCTAGTGCGTAAGACACTGGGCCTGGAGTTTTACTGTACGAGTTTCGAGCCCCACCCGTGCCGTAGGTTCTTTGCAATCATCATGTTGTTAGGTAAGACACATATGCAACAGTTAGACAACTTTATTCCGAAACGTTTCGCCTACACAGTAGGCTTCTTCAGTCGAATACAGAAAGTAGGCAGGAACAGTAGAGATGTGAAGACGATGTAATCAGTCCATCTACGACTTTAAGGGTGATGGACTGATTACATCGTCTTCACATCTCTACTGTTCCTGCCTACTTTCTGTATTCGACTGAAGAAGCCTACTGTGTAGGCGAAACGTTTCGGAATAAAGTTGTCTAACTGTTGCATATGTGTCTTACCTAACAACCTGTCGGTATTGTATACCATTTTGATGTTCATCTTGCAATCATCATATTACGATTTCGCAATTTATTATACACAATACGTTGTTCTCAACGTCAACCCACAGTATTATATCGAAGAGTGCAGCTGGGATACTGCGGGTGTACGGAAGTTGTGATAAAAAAACAGTATATTAAAGACATGTTACAATTACAACAGTCATGTTTTTCTTGTCTATCTGGTGTTCAACTAACTGACATGTGGAGTAACTAAGTTCCCTGACGCAAGTTATTATTATATTTCTCAAAGACCATCATTACCCTGTTAATTCACATTAACTTACTAAGACCACCACTCCACAATATATCCCATTAGAGAACAAAAGGTACAATACCATGACTGGAACAATGCACAAATAACCCGCACATTGGAGAGAGAAGCTTACGGCGACGTTTCGGTCCAACTTGGATCATTTACTACCACTACTATTACTACTACTACCAGTCTTACCACTACCAATACTTCTTTTCCTTCCTCTCTTGGTTCCGTCCCTGTCCAACTCGCCCATTATATACCTTCTTTTGCGTTAGAATGATTCTGCAAAGCAGCCAAGTTGGGCCAAAACGTCATCATAAGCTTCTCTCTCCTATGTGCGGGTTATGTGTATATATCCTATTTACTTCCCAAGACCACAACTTCCCTACCACCTCTCGTTAACTTCCCACATTCAACCACTCCCCATCAACTTCCCAAAAACCACCTCTTCCCTACCATCACTCATTCCCTTCTCTAAGCCCACAATTCCCCTTGCACATCGTTCCCTTCCCTAAAACCACAGCTCCCCTATCATTCCCTTCCCACAGACCAGCACTCCACTTGCTCCACCCTCCACTCTCCCGGCCAGGACAGACGTGACAAGCAAACCATAACCACAAGAAGCTTACTCGTGTCAGGAAGCCGACCAAGCGTCGCTCCCGTGCTAAGTGACACACCAGGCATGCTCGCCCCACTAAAATGTGACACCACACCCACCACCAGTGTAGGGGAGACAAGAGAGGCAGGAGAGGGGAGAGAAGTGAGAGAGAGAGAGAGAGAGAGAGAGAGAGAGAGAGAGAGAGAGAGAGAGAGAGAGAGAGAGAGAGAGAGAGAGAGAGAGAGAGAGAGAGAGAGAGAGGGGCAAGAGGGAGAGAGAAATGAGAGGGGAACAGTAGACTAGGGAGAAATGACATCTGAAGCAGAGTGAGAAGAGGGGGAAGAAGTTCGGAGGTAAGAAATAAAGGGTGAGTTGGGAAATACGTAATGGGAAGCAAGGGAGGGAATGACGAAAAAAAAAAATAAGAGAAAATTGCGACGGAAAAGGAATCAAAAGAGTAAAATAGAGAAAAAATCTCTCTCTCACACACACACACACATATATATGTGTGTATATGTGTGTGTGTGTGTGTGTGTGTGTGTGTGTGTGTGTGTGTGTGTGTGTGTGTGTGTGTGTGTGTGTGTGTGTGTGTGTGTGTGTGTGTGTGTGTGTGAACGTGCTCCTGGGAATAGAGTGGCGTGTGAGTGCGTGCGTGTCTGTATATCTGCCATGGTGTGTGCATGCAGGAGACAGCCATGCGGGCAAGTGCGTGATGGTTGCAAGCCAGAAATGCCAACGACTTTATAAAAGGTTATTTTAGTGAGCAATAAGAGGTCAGAGGTCAAGCCATAACCCAGCACCAAACAGCACATAAACACGGCTAAAAGTAATGGGCTCGAAAAACGAATGGCCCGTGGTTAACAAGGTCCATTATTAAGTGGGAAGAGGTGCTGGCGGAAATGTTGGGAAAAGAGAGAAGAGAGAATTGTGTAAGAGAGAAGCAAAGAACCAAAACTAGCCTTACCAGTCCAGGCTCGACCCTTTACTACCCATAACTCTCTTCACTCTCGCACTTGCCCATCCAGTAGCTGCTGCCAAATAATGCCCACTCCGGGTGCAGGGTGGCAGTCACGAGACTTTATAAAAACCCTCCTTACTGTTCAGCAGTCACGCGACACCTCCCCAGACACCAACCTTCCTAGTCTCCCGACCTGCTCAACACTGACTTACTTTCCAATACAGACTGACATACACCTCTTTCACTCGCCTTGACAAATGCCCATCATTTTTTCTATTATTTCATCAGCTGATCTGCAGTGTCTACGTTGGACTGTGTAGCCAAAACCAGCAGCCTGATTTTATCTTACCATTACCTTTGATATACCCTTCACAAATTTCGAAACTGATCAGACCATCAACCCAGGAGGGTCTAATCTGAGACTGGGAAGCGGAGGGCACTGACCCCCAGAACAGTCTATAGGCATAATACGAACTGTGAACTGCCATTACCAACTACCGATGAGCCTGGTCCATGGCCCGGCTCCGGGAGTAGAAAACTCGGAACTTATCAAAAGTATATTAAAGATATAACCTGACTCCTCAGCCAATCATCCAGTCGTTTCTGGTCTGGCAGGAGTGCCATCATAAGAATAAAATAGATGACTGTCTAGCTTATCGCCGAAACATCCAGGTCATTTTATCCCCTCCGATTAAAATGCTATAATAAAAATAAATAAGGGTATCCTTTTCTCGTCCCTAATAACGTACAATGGTGATGTCCAGATCTGAACACCATGACAAGTTTTATTACTGTTAAATCAGTAAATAAACATAATAAAAACGAGACTTAATCGTGTCGGGTCATTGAGCAGAACAGTCTGAGAAAAGAGCCGGAAGACAGGTTTTCCTCTTGTGAATGTTAACACTGAATGTAACCAGACGAATGTTGCCTGGGTAGTGATGTGGTGCCATGCCAGGTTATACTGGTGGTGTGATGGTGTTGGAAGCTGTGACGGTGCGTGGTGTGGTGGTACGTGGGTGGTGGTGCGTGTGGGTGGTGGTGCGTGTGGGTGGTGGTGCGTGTGAGTGATGGTGCTTGTGGGTGGTGGTGCGTGTGAGTGATGGTGCTTGTGGGTGGGTGGTGGTGGAATGTGTGTGTGTGGGGAAGGGGTGTTGATGATGTAGGTCAAGATGTGTACGAGAAAGTGACGGTCATCTACCTGTTGATCCTAGGGAGGGTGTGATCGCCCCCGCGGCTCTGTCCCAGACCAGACCTCCTGGTTGACGACATGATCAATCAGTCTGTGCTAGCAGCACATAACTCAGCTGATCAAAAACTGCCTTCAACTACTGAAGTTCCCTCCTGAAGATAGCTAAGGATCTAATGAAGTCTCAGTCTCTTCACAATGTTTAGGTTATCTCTCAGTGTACGCGTCAACCCCGTGCTTTTCACTGGGAGAATTTACACGATATTCCGAATCTTACACCTCCCTACACTCTCATAGGGAGTAATTTCAATGTGTAGATTTGGAACCTAGGACAGTGGTGGTGGTAACGGCAACACCACTAAATACGGCTGAGCAGTAGACGTAGGAAGTGACATCGTCGGTAGACGTAATTTCAGTACCGACTTAAGGCATACTTGGGACATTTCTGTGACCGGTTTGGAGGGTTCTTGTGTCGATCACACTTGCTGTTAGAGGCCCTCAGACCCATCACAACCAGGCAGGGGAAAACAAATCCATAACCAATAACCTCGAGGACAGAAAGTGAAGCAATGTGAAGGAACGCTTCAGCCGGGATGTTTTTGTATAAATATAAGAAGAGGCGGGTGGTACTGAGGTGTAGGTGGTACAGGGGTGTGGGTGGAGAGGTGGATGGTACAGAAGAGGTGTGGGGAGAGTTAGATGGTTCAGGGGTGATGTGGGGAGGGAGGTGGGAGGTGCTTGGGAGATGTGGGGGAGAGAGGTGGGCGGTGCTGGGAAGGTGTGGGGAGAGAGGTGCGTGAAGGAGAGGTAGGGAGCCGGGCGGAAGACCAAATTAACATGGCAGGGTGGCCCGTCCTACCCTCCCATTACCGCGTCAAGTAACAAATAAGTACGCGAAGACTGACTCCACTTAACTGTGCTGGCTGTGCTACACAACACCACCTGTACGCTCACCCAAAACTACGCTGCTACATACAAACGTATGGGAAAAAAATCCACAGTGAAAATAGGAAATAAAACCTGAGCACTTTCACGTGCTGAAGATTTGTCCACCTACCTGGAGTCTACCTGGAGGGTATTCCGGGGGTAAACGCCCCCGGGCCCGGTCTATGACCATATAAGCACATGAAAGCACTCAGGCTTTGAAGAATTGAGACACTTATGCAACACATGGGAATCTTTATTGAAGAAACGTTTCGCCACACAGTGGCTTCATCAGTCCAATACAAAGTAGAAATGGGTAAGGAGAGTAGAAGTATGAGGTAATCAGTCCCTCAACCTGGATTCGATGTGTTCAGTCCATCACTCTTGTAGTAAGTGCAGCATAGGGCCAGAGAGGTGGCTTATATACTCAGGCTTTATTTCAGATTTTCACTGTGGTATTTTTTTCATATTTGCAATCACGCTTTTTATTGTGATTTCTTGCACATACGTGTACATTCAACAGAGGTACACACTTCACGTCACCCTGTGCACATTGAAGCAGTGTACACGCTAACTGAATATTGCCTTAAGGCGATTCCGGTGGTCACTGCTACCACCAACACATTAAGAGTGTACATTGCCAAGTACACTAAGACAGTACATGCCAGTGAGCACATTAAGGGTGTATACACTCATGTACATAAACACCACAGCACATGCGAGAGAGTACATAAGGAGCATACACACTCATGTACACTAACATCCGCTTATGCCACACTAGGAGAGGAACAAAAATAAATCCGACCATGAATCCATCTTGCTCAAGTCTCTGCACGTCAAGCTTCTCCTCTACCTAACCCACCACATTATTCTCCTCTGCCTAACCCACCACATTATTCTCCTCTACCTAACCCACCACATTCTTCTCCTCTACCTAACCCACCACATTCTTCTCCTCTACCTAACCCACCACATTCTTCTCCTCTACCTAACCCACCACATTCTTCTCCTCTACCTAACCCACCACATTCTTCTCCTCTACCTAACCCACCACATTCTTCTCCTCTACCTAACCAACCACATTCTCCTCTACCTAACCCACCACATTTTTCTCCTCTACCTAACCCACCACATTCTTCTCCTCTACCTAACCAACCACATTCTCCTCTACCTAACCCACCACATTCTTCTCCTCTACCTAACCCACCACATTCTTCTCCTCTACCTAACCCACCACATTCTTCTTCTCTACCTAACCAACCACATTCTCCTCTACCTAACCCACCACATTTTTCTCCTCTACCTAACCCACCACATTCTTCTTCTCTACCTAACCAACCACATTCTCCTCTACCTAACCCACCACATTCTTCTCCTCTACCTAACCCACCACATTCTCCTCTACCTAACCCACCACATTCTTATCTACCTAACCCACTACATTCTTCTCCTCTACCTAACCCACCACATTCTTCTCCTATACCTAACCCACCACATTCTCCTCTACCTAACCCACCACATTCTTCTCCTCTACCTAACCCACCACATTCTTCTCCTCTACCTAACCCACCACATTCTTCTCCTCTACCTAACCCACCACATTCTTCTCCTCTACCTAACCCACAACATTCTTCTCTGCCTAACCCACAACATTCTTCTCCACCTAACCCACCACATTCTTCTCCTCTACCTAACCCACCACATTCTCCTCTACCTAACCCACCACATTCTTCTCCTCTACTTAACCCACCACATTTTCCTCTACCTAACCCACCACATTCTTCTCCCCTACCTAACCCACCACATTCTTCTCCACCTAATCCACCACATTTTCCTCTACCTAACCCACCACATTCTTCTCCTCCACCTAACCCACCACATTCTCCTCTACCTAACCCACCATATTTAACTCTACCTAACCAACCACATTCTTCTCCTCCACCTAACCCACCACATTCTCCTCTACCTAACCCACCACATTCTCCTCTACCTAACCCACCACATTCTCCTCTCCCTAACCCCCTATATTCTCCTCTACCTAACCCACCATTCTCCTCTACCAAACCCACCACATTCTCCTCTACCTAACCCACCATATTCTCCTCTACCTAACCCACCACATTCTCCTCTACCTAACCCACCACATTCTCCTCTCCCTAACCCACCACATTCTCCTCTACCTACCCCACCACATTCTCATCTACCTAACCCACCACATTCTCATCTACCTAACCCACCGCATTCTCCTCTACCTAACCCACCGCATTCTCCTCTACCTAACCCACCACATTCTCCTCTACCTAACCCACCACATTCTCCTCTACCTAACCCACCACATTCTCATCTACCTAACCCACCACATTCTCATCTACCTAACCCACCGCATTCTCCTCTACCTAACCCACCGCATTCTCCTCTACCTAACCCACCACATTCTCCTCTACCTAACCCACCACATTCTCCTCTACCTAACCCACCACATTCTCCTCTACCTAACCCACCACATTCTCCTCTACCTAACCCACCACATTCTCCTCTACCTAACCCACCACATTCTCCTCTACCTAACCCACCACATTCTTCTTCCTACTCCAACACTACATTTCTCCTCCCTCTCATTCAGCAAATTCTACTTTTTCCCACCTCTTCCTATACTCTCATTTTTTCTTCTCTACCTATACCACCACAATCTTTGTCCACTACTCCTGCTCTTCTTCCTCCACAACCACAATATTCCCCACTCTGCTCCTTTAGAGAATGTAGAAACAACTAAGAACGTACAAGCCCCCCCCCCCCAACAAACTATATACTCTGGAACACAGGGGAGAATGATGTAACATAATTTACGCCTGCAAAAAATACTGGAGGGAGCGGCGTAATAAAAATAACTCCATACAAGAGCGGAAGGCATGGCAGGCACTGCAGAAAATGCTTTGAATGGAAAGCGGGGGTTAAATATATTATATAGAGGGTACCACGCTTTTAAATAGGGATGGGACGATACCAAAAGTTTTTCAGATACTGATACTCCATATCAGGCCGGTACCGATATAATAAAAGTTAGTCGATACCCATACCATCAAAATTAACCGATACTGGTACCAATACCGATACTCTGCTACACCACTGTTTTTAACACTCCTGTAACATAGCTGTCATTTTTCTATTGTTCTACCTTTGTTTTAGCGATTTTATGTGGGTAGCAAACAACGTCTATGACACTAACTTTGCTGTCTCTCGTACCTTGAAAGGCGTAATGAGCACCAATAATATCGAAGTCGTGAGACCACTATTCACCTTAAGAGGCACGTAAATTCCCCCGTCTTCTAATACCATGTTCGTTTTTCCACTATAATCTACCTTGTCCATAATTACTAACGCATTTGCCTTGTTTCGTAAGGCGAAGTCCAGGATCTTTCCTTAATTCATGGAATAACTTAACAAATCTTTGAGGACAATTGTGTGGCAGAGGTTTGGAGCTTAGCTCACACCTCTGCAACACAATTGTCCTCAAAGATTTGTTAAGTTATACCATGAATTAAGAAAAGATCCTAGACTTCACCTTACGAAACAGACAAAGAAAATGCGATAATAATTATGGATAAGGTAGATTATAGTGGAAAAATTAACATATTATAAGACGGGGGAACTCACGTACACCTTAAAAGTACCATCAATGTCGTTACCTCTCTTGTTTTGAATGTTCTCAAAATCCTGTCCTTTTTCCTGGTCTTTGCTGCATTTGACTTACTGTGTTCTTCAAAATCTAAATGACGAATTGTGACAATTATTACTAATTGCCTCTGTTCTGTATACTGTGTTCGCTTTGAGTTTTTTGCTCTTCCCATATAAGAAAAATTACTAACTGATAGGGAGCTTATGCTTATTTGCGTGTTGCTACCACCAACAACCTCAATCATGTAGTACAAGTATGGTATACAATACCGACAAGATGAAGAATTAGACACATGTACAACATCTGGGTATCTTTAAACAGTACAATAAAGATACCCAGATGTTGCACATGTCTAATTCTTCAGCCTCAATCATCAGCCATCAGTTCAGAGGTCTGGTGTGGAACCGGGTCATGGGGGTGGTCACCTGCAGGATCAACAAGTAGACCTCAAACTGACTTCATGAGAAAACTTGATAAGCTCCTGCAAACTATTCGTGATCAGCCAGGCTGCAGTACTTACAAGGGACTGCGTGCCGTGAAAACCAACCTGACTAACCAGGCCGCCAACCAAGGGTCCTCTGAGACCGGCCAGTGGTGCCGATGATCCTTGAAACATCACCTTGTAGGCAGCCTATCTGGAAGATGTTCAGGGGGTCAACGTCCCTCGAGGCCCAGTCCTTGACCAGGCCTCCCGGTGGATCAGGGCCTCACCAATCAGGCCGTTACTCCTGGCCGCACGTACTCCAACGTACGGACCACATCCCGGTTGATCGAGTACTGACTCTTAAGTGTCCGTTCAGCTCCCTCTTGAAGGCAGCCTACTATATTCCAAGCTCTTTCTCCTTCTCTAATACAGCCTTCCCTTCCCTCCATCACTAATATGTTTTTCCTAGCCATCTTCCACCACCAACCTCCATCTCCACCCCAACGTCCTTCCTCACTCTCTACCTCCAAAGCATCCTTACCCTCCACCACTATCACATCCTTGCTCCGCTTGCTCCTGGTATTCCCCTCATCTTCCCGAGAAGCCAGAAGCTACACACAAGGCTGACTACGTAAGTCCACACAATTACAAAAGCCCCGCTGCAGTTCGTTCCCTCTCTCCCTCCCTCCTTCCATCCCCCTCTCTAGCTCTCCCTCCTTCCCCTCTAACCTGACGCAGTGGACACATTTACGATGCACAAAAACGAGATCCCCAGCCTGCTTCACGGCCCGATTAGAAGAGCGAATTTCGCAGACACTAAAACGTCACACTTGTGGCAGGTTAGCTGTTTAGTAGTTTAGGTGAAAGATGGGAAAAGAGGCGAGGAAGAAGAGGGACTGTAGAGAGGTAAAGGGAATGGGAGGAAGAGGTAAAGAGAAACACTGGGCGTTTTTTTTTACACCTGCTGTCCTTGTTCACCTACCCGAAAGTAGGTACCTGGGTGTTAGTCGACTGCTGTGGGTCGCATCCTGGGGGACAAGACTGAAGGATACCAATGGAAATAAGACAGTCCTCAATGACGCACTGGCTTTCTTGGGTTATCCTGGGTGGTTAACCCTCCGGGATAAATAACCCGAACAAATGTTATCTTATTTTATAGGGTGGGAGTGGAAGAAGGGCCGGCACTGAAGATGGGCGAAGGGAAAAACGAAGGGGTTACGACGGGTTACGAGCAAGTGAGAGGACTTAACCTGAATTAACCTGAATCTAAGTTGAGGCCTTTTAAGTACAGTGAGTACCCGTAATGATATTATTTTGCATTAAACCTAAGATACATAGTGGTGGTGAAGGCAGCGAGGAAAAAAAAAAAAGGGGGGAAAGCTGCCCTCCCTTTTACTCGGCCCTACAGAGTGCGGTACGCCAAAACCTGCCCGAGTTTGGTGATAGCTGCAAGGAGATTAACGCAGCAGCTGACTAAGTGGCTAGGGCTGTTATGATACTGTAATGTCCTCCCTTTCCCTTCACTTTCTTCATATAGGAAACCTAACCTCAGCACAATCACCACGAGGTACATCAGTGCAGCAATACAATCAGTGCAAGGTACATCAGCGCAGCAACACAACCAATGCGAGGTACACCAGCGCAGCAATACAACCAGTGCGAGGTACACCAGCGCAGCAACACAACCAGTGCGAGGTACATCAGCGAAGCAACACAACCAGTGCGAGGTACACCAGCGCAGCAACACAACCAGTGCGAGGTACATCAGTGCAGCAACACAGCCAGTGCGAGGTACACCAGCGCAGCAACACAACCAGTGCGAGGTACATCAGCGCAGCAACACAACCAGTGCGAGGTACACCAGCGCAGCAACACAACCAATGCGAGGTACACCAGCGCAACAACACAAC
Source organism: Cherax quadricarinatus (assembly GCF_038502225.1). Classification (NCBI taxonomy): domain Eukaryota; kingdom Metazoa; phylum Arthropoda; class Malacostraca; order Decapoda; family Parastacidae; genus Cherax; species Cherax quadricarinatus. The sequence continues at coordinate 11,029,820 of NC_091371.1, read as the reverse complement.
CAGTGCGAGGTACATCAGCGCAGCAACACAACCAATGCGAGGTACACCAGCGCAGCAACACAGCCAATGCGAGGCACACCAGCGCAACAACACAACCAGTGCGAGGTACATCAGCGCAGCAACACAACCAATGCGAGGTACACCAGCGCAGCAACACAACCAGTGCGAGGTACATCAGCGCAGCAACACAACCAGTGCGAGGTACACCAGCGCAGCAACACAACCAATGCGAGGTACACCAGCGCAACAACACAACCAGTGCGAGGTACATCAGCGCAGCAACACAACCAGTGCGAAGTACATCAGCGCAGCAACACAACCAGTGCGAGGCACATCGCAACAACACTACCAGTGCGAGGTATATCAGCGCAGCAACACAACCAGTGCGAGGTACATCATCGCAGCAACACAACCAGTGCGAGGCACATCAGCGCAGCAACACAACCAGTGCGAGGTACATCAGCGCAGCAACACAACCAGTGCGAGGCACATCGCAACAACACAACCAGTGTGAGGTACATCAGCGCAGCAACACAACCAGTGCGAGGTACATCAGCGCAGCAACACAACCAGTGCGAGGCACATCGCAACAACACAACCAGTGCGAGGTAAACCATACCCCCGGCCGGGATTGAACCCGCGCTCATAGAGTCTCAAAACTCCAGCCCGTCGCGTTAGCCACTAGACCAGCTAGTGGCTAACGCGACGGGCTGGAGTTTTGAGACTATGACCGCGGGTTCAATCCCGGCCGGGGGTATGGTTTATTTGCAATCGTGTCATTACGATTTCTTAAGTCATGTTGACGGCAGTGAAGGGACTTGAGCTAGAGTTCGTCACGACCACGCTAGCTGGAGATTCGTCTGTAAAAACTTGCATTTGTGGTCACAGAGGTGCCTGTGCTAACTTTCCTATGGTGTAGAAATATACCTAGTTGGATGAATCTTATTGTGGCTAGCTGGTCTAGTGGCTAACGCGACGGGCTGGAGTTTTGAGACTATGACCGCGGGTTCAATCCCGGCCGGGGGTATGGTTTATTTGCAATCGTGTCATTACGATTTCTTAAGTCAGTGCGAGGTACATCAGCGCAGCAACACAACTAGTGCGAGGTACATCAACGCAGCAACACAACCAGTGCGAGGTACATCAACGTAACAACACAACCAGTGCGAGGTACATCAACGCAGCAACACAACCAGTGCGAGGTACATCAACGCAGCAACACAACCAGTGCGAGGTACATCAACGTAACAACACAACCAGTGCGAGGTACATCAACGCAGCAACACAACCAGTGCGAGGTACATCAACGCAGCAACACAACCAGTGCGAGGTACATCATCGCAGCAACACAACCAGTGCGAGGTACATCATCGCAGCAACACAACCAGTGCGAGGTACATCAACGCAGCAACACAACCAGTGCGAGGTGCATCAGCGCAGCAACACAAGCAGTGCGAGGTACACCAGCGCAGCAACACAACCAGTGCGAGGCACATCGCAGCAACACAACCAGTGCGAGGTACATCAACGCAGCAACAAAACCAGTGCGAGGTACATCAGCGCAGCAACACAACCAGTGCGAGGCACATCAGCGCAGCAACACAACCAGTGCGAGGTACATCAACGTAACAACACAACCAGTGCGAGGTACATCAACGTAACAACACAACCAGTGCGAGGTACATCAACGCAGCAACACAACCAGTGCGAGGTACATCAACGCAGCAACACAACCAGTGCGAGGTACATCAACGTAACAACACAACCAGTGCGAGGTACATCAACGCAGCAACACAACCAGTGCGAGGTACATCAACGCAGCAACACAACCAGTGCGAGGTACATCATCGCAGCAACACAACCAGTGCGAGGTACATCATCGCAGCAACACAACCAGTGCGAGGCACATCATCGCAGCAACACAACCAGTGCGAGGCACATCGCAGCAACACAACCAGTGCGAGGTACATCAACGCAGCAATACAACCAGTGCGAGGTACATCAACGCAGCAACACAACCAGTGCGAGGTACATCAACGCAGCAACACAACCAGTGCGAGGCACATCGCAGCAACACAACCAGTGCGAGGTACATCATCGCAGCAACACAACCAGTGCGAGGTACATCATCGCAGCAACACAACCAGTGCGAGGCACATCGCAGCAACACAACCAGTGCGAGGCACATCGCAGCAACACAACCAGTGCGAGGTGCATCAGCGCAGCAACACAAGCAGTGCGAGGTACACCAGCGCAGCAACACAACCAGTGCGAGGCACATCGCAGCAACACAACCAGTGCGAGGTACATCATCGCAGCAACACAACCAGTGCGAG